>NC_056736.1:188868583-189036083 GCF_019279795.1 Protopterus annectens | reverse complement strand
CTATCCTGTAACACCATCAAATTTCTTAGTGTATAACAACACTATCTCACATATGGGCCTGTGTTCCGGCCTCTGTCCTACACCTACATACCAGGCTTTGTCCATATGACATGCAGTAAGGGGTTGTTATGTAGTGGCTGTGATTATGTTGTGCTGCCATACCTGCCATAATTCCAGTGCTGTTGTGGCCCCCACACATATTGTGGGGTACGGTCCATATATATGTGAGCTTCAGCTGCACAAAACATGTGTGCCCTTTTGCAGTACAGAGGTCATTGTATGTAACAGTGTTATATGCCCCTGTAAGTTAGTCTATGGGGGAGGGGTATACACAATGTGTAACTTAATTCTTTGTGCCATAGGGGTTGAGTACAGAGTGTAATTTGAGGCTGTTAAACTATACATCTGCATTACTTACTGTTGATTGATTGTTATCCTCTGGCCCAGTCTTTCTTTACTGTTGTAAAACTTTAAGGCCTTGGCATGGACAGCAACATATGTTATGCTTTCGGATTACAGTATAAAATGATCTGCTTGAGAGTTGCATTACTCAGTTAGTATGTATTTCAAAGACCTAAAAGCTATATGACATGGCATATACAACTGTAATAGTACAAAGATAAACATTTCTTATGCATGCAGACCTGTACGTGGTGTCATTTCCTTTGACTTCTCCGTGGGTATATGTGTCATGCAGCAATTGTCTTTTGTATGAGTGAATCATACACTGTCCATTTGAAAAGATGACAACTGTAGGAATACTGGCTGTTCAGTATGCTGTGCATCCTCTAAATTTGTTTCTTCCTATACATATCTATGTGTGTGTATGTGTAGTTACATATATATATATATCTATATATATATCTATATATATATATATATATATATATATATATATATATATATATCTGTATATATATGTGTGTGTGTGTGTGTACGTATCTTTGGAATGTTTGTTGCTTACACATTGTATATTCCCTATGGTAGCCAGACTATACTGCATAATATGTTATTGATACCATCCTGACATCATAAAGGTGGGATGGATTACTGTTAACATCTTGTGGCCATCTTGTGTATGGTCCTGGGTATGGGACTTAGAACAGTTGGTATTATGTAGCAGGGCAGATCTGTTTGGCTGTGGGGGAGGTGGTGATATCAATACTTACAAGAGGTATTTAGCTTGGGCCCCCTCACCCCCATTAACGGTGTCTTTGGTCATATATGTATTTGCTATGTTGTCTTTTATATCTATAGATGTATATCTGTATATATATATATATATATATATATATATATATATATATATATATATATATATATATATATATATACATATATATATATAGACACATATATCTATAGATGTATATATATATATATATATATATATATATATATATATATATATATATATATATATATTATATATATGGGTCTAAGACTATTCACTGAAAGCACATTTAACTGAAGTCAAATGACTGTGCACAAATCACTGAAAGCTCAATTCACTGAAAACTCAATTCACTGAAACAAATTTCACTGAAATTTCACACTGTAGTGTGACCCTGGAGTTAGTATATATTGTAAGGGAGGTGTGGGGGGCATGGTGTACCCGCATTGGTGGGTGTGGCCCCCCACATAGTTTGGATATATATTAAGTTTAGAAAAGAGTAATTTATTAAAATTGCAAGTATCCATGTGTAGAGTTCAAAATATTTAAAAAAGGTGGGGGTCTACACCCCCCCACCACCAATGTGGGAGGTGGTGCCCCCCACACCCCCCTTACTATATATTCTAATTCCAGGGTCGCACTACAGTAGGGGAAAGGCCATATATAACTTTCGCTGAAATGTGTTTCAGTGAATTCTGTTTTCAGTGACTTGAGCTTTCAGTAAATTGTACACAGTCAAATGTGTTTCAGTGAAATGTGCTTTCAGTGAATAGTCCTAGACCCATATATATATATATATATATATATATATATATATATATACATATATATATATATATATATATATATATATATATATATATATATATATATATATATATATATATATACATATGTACACACACACACACACACACACACACACACACACACATGCATCTACATGTATAAATACATTTCCTGTACTGTTGAATGACTGTGCTGGATGATACGTTTGTGAAAACATCAGGGTTATGGATATTTGGCATGGCTTTGTGGTAAATCACTTTGGCTAGGGTGTTCAGGGTCCATTTATTTTGTTGCTGGACAGAACAAGAGCCATTGTATACAGAGTGATTTAGGCAGTTATAAGTGGGTTTGCAATATGGTAAGCACTGCTACCCTCTGGTTACAGTTTCTTATACTCAGCTTCTAAATTGCTTAACCTGTGTAGGCATTGCTTACCCCTGCGCAAACAAGCTTAAACCCACTTACTGCTGCTTAAAATTGCTTACTCCTGCTTACCCCCACATTCATTTCTTTAAAAGAAATGAAAAAGGCTTGATAGGAAAGTGGTGAAAAAGGGGCACAAAGAGGGAAAAACAATAAGGAAAATAGCTAGAGATGTGCATGACGGGTGTAGGGAAGGTCCATAGCTGTCCATTTCTTCTACAGCAACAGTTGTGCATATACACTGATTTGGAGGTAGATTTGGACACTCATACCCCTGAGAGGGGTGAGGACAACAATAATATGTTGTGAAGTCAATTAGACCGGATTCCATGTGTCCAGTGGACACGTGTGAAATCGATAGCTATGTATGGGGTGAGATTTTTTTTTTTTTGGGAACAGATTGCCCTTTTTTTTTTTTAAGGTGAGAGTGGGATGTTGGGGGGGATAGTAGGTATATTTGGGGAGGTAGGTTGGGTAGGATAACAGACAGGCTAGACAAGACAGCATACAGGGGTGGTATATGACACATTTGGGGTGTAAACACCTTGGACGGGGAGGAGTGTTTGGAAGTCAGAAGCCCATGAGCCCCCTAGTGAAACAGTGGGACTAAGGTTCCCACCCATGGGCAGTCACCACTGCACCTTCATGGCCCTGAAGTTGGCTGTGCTGGGGGCTGAGTAGGAGGGGCAGGCTGACCCTCTAGTTGTGCCAAGTGGCCCGCAAGCTGGTGTAGCATATCTCCAAACTCCCTGAGAAGCTCGCTATGCACCAGACCCTGGACCTGGCAACGGGTGACAGTATCCTGTCCAAGCCCGCTCCCAGAGGGCAAGCCCCATCTCCTGAAGCGGTTCCACCTGAAGGTGGTGCAGGACCAGCAGATGAGGCGATCCCGGTGTGGGCCCCAGACATGCTGATGCCTGGTGCCACGGCCAGATGAGGTGGGAGAGGTGGGTCCACTGGGACCAGCCTTCCTAAACGTGCTATGATATTTCAATTTTACAGCATATGTGGGTTAGTAATAGTCAACACATGCCAGGATTAGGTATAACAGCATGCATAGATAATCCCATTAACCCAAAACACCAGATATGGAACAGTTGCATAGCAAACAGAACACATGCATATATGGAACCACAGTGGCCATTACAACAGCATGCAGGTACATTGATGGCAGCATGCCACCAGTGTGGGAGTATTTCAACATGGCACATGCATAGAACAAATTTCAATATTTATCAAACAATAGGGCATAGGTCCCAACAGTAGATTTAATAGTGCACATACCGATTGAGTTGTGAATTTAGTTTATTATTGCAGATATGGTGGTGGTGGGGGGAGAAAGATGTCAATTAACAACTTGTATATCCCTGTAGTTCTCATTACTTTTCTAGTCAGTGCTGTGATCTGTACCTTAAAGGTATTATTACACTACTCTATGGCCTTAGTTTGGACAGTGGTATGGATGTAGACAACTATATACATGAACTGAGTTTTACCTGCAGTATACACCTCTTACCTGGTATACCTGTGGAGGTATTGTTTGTTAGCACTACCTGACTGTTTCTACGCATATTCCCAGATTCCAGGTTGATGTTATGCACATATTTCTCCATTTCTTATTGCACACACTCTGAGCATGTCTTGACAACATGCAGGTGAAACCCGGACATAGTTTGAGTATTGCCCTCAAAAACCTTTGGAGAGTTGTGCAATGACAGGTTTGTTTTCATAGATATTTTCCAAATATTTACAGGCCTGACAGTCAGTTATATGACATTAAATGTTGCCTACACATCAGAGATTAGCATGATGATATGCCAGGGGAACAGCCAGCAGGTATGGGCCAATTAACTGGACATTCTGGAAAATCTGTACATTTGAGGAGTATGATTCTGCATACAGCTTACTACCACTCCCAGGATTCAAACCATGGCTGTGTCTGCTAAAAATAAAACAGTGTACATCACAATTGAGTGGGCTATATAGATATTGTTGTGTATTCCTTCTGCAATTTCTATTTATAAGTTTCCCGTGGTTTTACAATCTGACCTTGTAATTACAACACTCTTATATAGGGTTTCCTAGACAGTTTTATTATGTAGCACAGTGTGGATGACATTGATGAGTAATACCTTATTATTCAGAGAAACTGCAACACTAACAATGCCATACAATACCAGAGTAAACAGTACCAGTCCAGGATTTCAATCTTTTATTTCTAGGCACAGTTTTCGTATCTGACAGACCTGTGGGGGGAATGTTTGTTAGCACTACCTGAATGTTGCCACACCTATTACCAGATTCCACATTATTATTATGCACATATGTCTCACTCTGTTACTGCACACACTCTGGTCATAGCTTCACAATATGGGAATGGAGATGGGACATACTTTGCTTATTACTCTTATAACATTTTGGTGAGTTGCTAGAGTGACAGGTTTGCTCTTATAGATACATTTCTGACAGTTATGATGTCTGACAATCAGTTGTATGTCATTATTTGCTGCCTAAACTTCTTGGATCATCCCACTGATTTGCCAGGGGGACAGGGTGACAGGTAGCGGATATGGGCCAATTAACTGGACATTCTGAAAAAAACTGTACAGTTGTGGGATATGATTCTGTATACAGCTTACTACCACTCCCGGGATTCAAACCATGGCTGTGTGTGTTAAAAATACAACAGTTCACATCTCAGTTGAGTGCACTATTTGGATTATGCTGTCTATCTTTTCACTGTTTTCTTTCTAAGTCTCTCTCAGTTGTACAATATGACCTCCTGTGATTATAACAGTTGTATACAGACATTCCTACACATTTTATTTATTTAGCACAGTGTGGGTAACAGTGCTTAATAAAACAATACCATTTAGAGATTGCAACACTACATTACCATATGATACCAGAGTAAACACAAGCAGTCCAGCAGTTAGACCTTTATTGTCAGGCTGTTAACCTTTTATTTACATACAACCTATATGAGAGTCTTCCTGCCATATTGCCTGGTGTATTCAGTACATGCCATACACAATACAGGTTTTATACTGGCAATTAACTTTCTACTACTTTTAGATTTATTTTTTATGACAGTACATGCAAGAGTATTACTAATCTGCCTTGCGATGCAACCTCTGCAATCTACAGGCATGGGTTTCCCAGTTCACAGCCCGCTCATCTTCCACTGTCAAAGACATAAGAGGAATATTTAGCCATACCTATCCATAATATACATGATCTGTCAATTATTAAACAGGTAGTAGACTGATACACATGGCTGGGACATCAAACGTCCGCCTAGCCTCTTGGATCTACTGATCCAAGAGATCCCTCTTTATCTGCTTCAGGTCAGCATAGTGCTGCCGGACCTGCTCACCAGTTTGAGGTTTACCAGTGGCACTGGTGAGGTCACGGGTGAGAT
This sequence comes from Protopterus annectens, assembly GCF_019279795.1. NCBI lineage: Eukaryota > Metazoa > Chordata > Ceratodontiformes > Protopteridae > Protopterus > Protopterus annectens. The sequence goes on along the minus strand of NC_056736.1, from coordinate 189,030,276 downwards.
GGTCCCAGGCTTCCACTTTATATTGGGAACCCTGGTACTGGCCCTGCAGCATTCTCTGGGTGTGGTCTTTAACAAGGAGTCATGCCATGACTTTGGACTCCTGGATGCCCCACCACTGCACCCAGAAGCACACTCCTTCTCCCACACCAGTCATAGTGCCTACAGGAGGAAGCTGCAACCAGTTATGAGATGTATTCCTGCCTGTTGGGTTTAAATAGGGCCGATTTCCCGCACTTTGCAGTTATTGGACAGTTTTGAAAATGCTAGGCTATGGCCAAACCTGTTTACACCTTAGCTGGCCTACACATTGCTTACACCTAGTAAGGAGGACTGTGCAATGCATAGCATTGCTTAATTTTTAATTTGCATACTATTTGCTGCTTGGCATTGATTTACTGTTCATTACATGTTATATATGTGTTTGGTATACATGATTCATGTGTACGTACACTGCATGGGGTACTTGTGTTTATTAGGAGATTTCAACACTTTATGACAATGGCATCTCACATGTGGACTTAATGCAGTACTCCAATTCACATATTTATGTTATGTAGTAGGTTATACAACATAAAACTGTATATAGATTCCTTTCACATGTTAAGTTTGATTTTCCTATAGTGAGGATCTGTTTGATGATACCACATTCATATACATTACTGTGATGGCTTACTGGTTAACTACTGTGACTATAGTGTAAAGGATCCTGGGCTCAAGACCTGCAAGGGCTGTTTATTTTGTTGCTGAGCAGAACAGCAGCTGTTGGATACAGAGTGATTAAGACACTTTTAAGCAATTGTAAGTGGGTTTGAGCAGGTTTGCATGACGGTAAGCAATGCTAACTTTTGGTTAAATATGCTTACAGAGGGTTAGCTTCAATATTGCTTAACCTGTGTAGGCATTGCTTACCCCCATGCAAACAGGCTTAAACCCGCTTACTACTGCTTAAATATGTTTACTCCCACTTACTATTGCTTAGTAGTGCTTACTCCCACTTACTCCCTCACTAATTTAGACAGACATGTAACATGGTTCTTGGGAAGGTGGTGGATTTGGACACTGTATGGATTTATCATTCATTACACATTATACCTTCAATTTGTATCCCTGATTCATGTGTACATATACTGTATGAGGTACTTGCGTTTATCTGTGGATTTTACGACATTATTACATTGACACCTCACATCTGCATTTAATGCAGTAGTCCTGTTCACAAATATATGTTATTTAGTAGGTTATACAACAAAAAATATTGTTCATAAATTTGATTTGACATGGAAAATGGAATTTACTGGAGTGAGACTCGAACTAGGAATGACTGCTTATAAGGTGAACGCTCTGACCACTACACTATTGCAGCATGACTGTGTTTATATGTATCTTGATATTTATCGTCTTGTGTCATTTAAGTTACAGTATACATAGCTAAGCAATGGACATGTATCTTGATATTTATCTTCTTGTGCCATTTAAGCTACAGTATACGTAGCTAAGCAATGGACAAACCCGTGGACTTATGGTTAAATTTAATCTGTTTGATAAAAAAAATAAATAATATATTATTATATTTTAAATATTGCTCTTAAAAACTTGGGGGGAGTGTTGCTGGGGGTATGCAACCCCTATGAGCAGTCTTGCTCATTGTAATAGCTAAACTGCAGTTCTTGCCTGCAGAGGCATGTATATTGTGAGAGCTCTACTCTCAGACATGCCCCCTGCACTCGTCCACGCTCCATGTCCATTTAGGAGCTGAGGCAGCGCGCCTTCTTTACTATGCATGGCCGGCTGCCGTGCTGCCCCTAAATGGTCACTTCCATGCAGGAATAAGTTTTTCTTGCACAGAAATTTACTGAATCTGGGGGCCTGTCACATATATGTAATAACTAGTGAGCCACATTGTACTGCCTTGACTGTGTTTCTTTGCCCTTACCACTTTTGAGCCACATTGCGTTACCACAACTACGTACCTTTGCCTTCCACAGCCATGTATGCATTTTTTTCTAAATCACAACCAGGATCTGGTAGTTTATTCTTATATTCAGGTGTAAGTTGACCCAATGACTCTAGGTGCTGTGATTGTTAACAAGCTGTATATAATTATCTTTGCGTTGACTAACAACTTTGATGCTTTAAAATTTGGAACTCTTATAAGGTTGAGCTGTTATTTATAAAGTAGTAATAGTTTGCTTTAGCTAAAGGCAAGCTACAGAGACTTATGCAGAAATAGATAAAGCTGATTTCCTTCATAGCTAACTCTAGGCATATATAAGATCATGGAAAATACTCTTTACAAGACATTTCTGAATTTCAATGTCAATATTCAAATTCTGTTGAACACAAGATGACAAGAGAGGTCCAAAGTTATGAATGCACACTTAGTTTTCCTCCTGGTATGAAACGTCCATGTACATCTCGATATTCCACGAACTGAAGAATATTAAAATGTTTGACTCATACATCAGGAAGAAACAGGGTTACAGGATTGCAATGTGAAGGATGTATACACATTGTAAGCAAGCAATACAAGGTTTTTGTCATATTTTCACTTAGCCAAGTGGGTAATCAAGTACAATGGGGTCTGTTTCCAAGGGAAGAGCAAGAAAAAAATGATCTTTTATTTTTTGACATGTAGCTAATCAGTTCTCTGTTATTCATTCTCCCCACTCTCCCACCTACTTAGTCTCATTTGAAAACTTTAAAGCTTATACTCTTGTCCTGCACATACTCCGTCATGGACCCAGTGTCCTGAAACATATCTATCAGCAAGGCACAGGATTCCTTAAGAATTCTGCCAATTATATTTTGAGATTTTCTCAAGGGATACTATGTATAAACTGTCTTTTCTGCATCATGTTCTACTTTCCCATCATCCCTCTTTTCTCATTCCTCTTTCCTGACCCTAGCTATTGGCCATACCCTTGTCTAGCCAAGCCCAGTAACTTGCATGAATAAATAAAATAACAACAACAACATTGATTTCAGCTGAAATAATTTTAGTCAAAATGAGAATAGAATGCTTTACAACTGCTCAACACATCAGCAAATGCATGAGTTTATGTTTTGAGCTTGACACTGGTCTATAAGTCTTACTTTATCACAACCATTTAATGTTTAAGTACATTAATCTCATTATTTCTTTATAATGATCTATGTCATGGTTGAATGGCATAGACCACTGTTTACACTGTAAATCAGCTGGTAAAGTATATATTATTGTAGCTTTTGCAGGTGTACAACTAGTTTTTACAAGACTAGCTGTGTTAGTGCCAAATTAGCTTATACAGCACACTGCACCTTTATTATTTATTCTAGACATCTGACAGACAATCATAAAAATGAAGACTAAAAGCAGTTCAGTATTCGATGATCATATCATACTCTCCCCACAATGATGTCCACATTTGTGCAAAGTACTTTTATTTTATTTTGTTTTCTGCAACTTAAAATATACATCAGATCTCTTCTTCTGCCTTTCTTTTATTTGACATCAGTGGTTGTCTTTCTCAGAATCATAGCATATGTTCACATTTAGTGTCTTTGAAGGGACACTTGTAACATGAATATGCACCATAAGGTCTGTTTCCAAATAAAATAGCCTTCAGTTCATAATTGTCCTCAGGTACTTTACTAATTGTATGTCAAGTACTTTTATTTTTGCAGCATTACTGTTTGAATGGGCTGCAGTAGGTGAGTCAAAGGAGTGGATTCCTTAAAATTTGTGGAAGTTATTTATGGACAACACAGTACACCAAAGAAAGATTCCATCTCACCTGCTGCAGGTGTAATTCCAGATGGCACTCTGAAGACAGAAGAACTACTTAAGGATTTAGCATAAGATAATAAGGGAATCTGCAAATACCAGTGTGATTCCAAAACACAACATGTGCTCACAATGCAACTCAAATGCAACAAACAGCTACACCGACTCCACTTCCAAAATTCTAGGCACATGCATTATGGACCCCAAGGATTTCAAGCAAGTAATATGGATTATGTTGAAATCTGTAGCAAAACTAAAAAAAAAAAAAAAACGATATATATAAAACAATGGAACCTGCTGTTAATATACTGCAACAAACAGCAGTGATGCAAGCCACAAATGAGGGTGTTCCTGTGTATCCCAGAAGGCAGTCAGCTAGAGTCAGAGCAAGGCTGCAACTAAACCAGTTGTCAGACCAGCAAATAATCAACAGATACCTTCTAGACAGACAAATGGCAGAGGCTGTTTGTAACATGTGTACCTTATACCCTCAAGGAAATCCCATTTCCCTAGAAATCAGAATGAGTATCAGCCATACTCACATCTGAGACATTTCAAAGATACATGAGGGATGCTGTGGGTGTATCACAGACAGCTGCCAGTCCTATCCTGGTCAAATTTTTAGCAGCAATGTGCTGCAAGGTGGATGACTAAATATACTTCCCATCAGAACCCATGGAGCTGAGAACTGTAATGCACCTGTTCTGCTATATCTCAAACATCCGCCATGTACTTGGTGGGATAGATTGCATACACATATATTTTGAGACATCAGTACATCCGGAAGCAGACCAATACATAAACAGAAAGGGATGGCCATCTATCATCTGCCAAGTTGTGTGTGTAACAGATGTCAGCATAACAAACACCATGGCAACAAACCCTGGAAGTGTCCCTGATGTTGCCATTTGGAGGGATAGTGGACTCAGGGCTGCATTCCAGCAAGGTGAAACTCCAGAGGGATTCATCTGGATAAGTAGAGGAATGCAGCTAGTATGTAACTGAAGGATGCCCCTGTCAGCAATATCTAGTCTGAACAAAAGGGTTTGTACTCCCCCAACAGGTAACTGTGGTTATCCTCGTGAGCCGTGGCTAATGACCCCGTACCACGATCCATCCAACCCTGCACAGGAGGCCTACACCATAGCACATGTAATAACTAGAAACACCATATGAAATGTGTTTGATGTATTGAAAGCTAGGTTCAGATGTTTGGAAACATCTGTGAATGCATTGCAATATAAACCTAAGAAGGCAGCACAGACGATGATAGTGTGTGGCATGCTGCACAACATGCTAACCCAAGCACATGATGGTCTTCCAGCTGAAGGTGTGGATGAACTACCACAAGAATCTCAAATTTCTGAAGAGGATATCTCCAAGTTATCAGAGCAGGAGCAGGAAAACATAGGGGACAGATGTCACAGGTGTAGGCAACATAGGGTGTGACCACAAGTGCAGGCCCAGGCTACATGTCAGCATCTGACGAGACATTTCAGACATGGCAAGCCATATATACATGAATACACTGAGCGATCATTGATGTTCAGGTGTTGCCCCACAACAGCAACACACATTGCATCTAATGACAAATACCCACTAGATGTACACAAACTAAGTATCACATATAACATGATCCTAACCTATTCCAACATACAAATGTGTCAAAAATAAAAACATTAACTCAGGGCACAACCAACACAGGAATGCATACACACTCATTCTGTTTTATCACTGTAAGTTTAACAATAAAAGACACACATCAGTGCTAAGCTTACTCATCTGTACAATCTCACAACGCAGAAAAGAGAAATAATGCATGACACCATGTGGACATTTTTATTTCAGAAACACATATCACGACAGAGTAGTATTGAAATAATATAAATTCATAGGCTCATAGGAGGTTACTAGGCTGTTGGCCCTAAGACTTTTATAAGCCTAGCGATGTTATGCCATTGTTCCCTTATTGACCAAGTTGCATGGCCTATATTTACAGCGTGAATCTCTGATGACTGCACTTACTCAAGAGGGACATAGGTTACACCCCAAGTTTAAATTTATGGTTTCCCATGCAGTTGTCTAAGTTATGTTTTAATAGGGTCATTGAGGATCTTTGTTTTATGTAAATTGGGAGTTTGTTCCAGAGGACTGGCAATCTCTGGGAAACATATCTGTCTCTCCAGTATGTACTTTTAATATCACAGGCCAGGTTAAGATCCATAGAGTGAGTGAATCTTGTCCCATTTGACTTGCAGATGTGAGCATTTCCATTAGGCCAGGGTCCAAGACTGCTCTGTAGGCCAGGCAAAAGTCGCCCCTCAGTAGCCTATAAGATACAAAGTACAGTGACAGGGCTTTCAGTTTGTCCATGTAGGTCATATTTTGAAGGCCCTGAATTTTTTTGGTGAGAAACCTCTGAGGTCTCTCCAGCTGCTGCAGGTGTCTTGTGAGATACATACAGAAGGGAGTGTTGTACTCTATTAATGGTCTGATGAGGGATGAGGACAAGGGAGATATAACATCCTTAGCTCTGGATGAGATGCACTTACTTATGAGATGTGCAATGTAGATGGCCTTCTTACCACAGTGGACACATGGTAACTGATGTTAAGGTTGTTATCAACCTGTGCTCTCAAATCTCTCACCAAAGGGTTTGAGCTAAGGGGGGTACAGTTAATATTGTAATTTGCAGGGACTTCCCCTTTGCTGAAATGGATGATAATTCATTTTTTGTATTTAGTTTAAGTCTGTGGCTTTGGCACTAGTCATTTGTCTGTGTAATCCCTTTTTATAGTATGTCAACATTGTTAGGGGACTCAATGATTGCACCCAGTTTGCAGTCATCGGCAAACTTGGTAAGCCACAGGCCATCTGTTTTTAAACCAGACTTCTGAGAAATAGATTCCAGACAGTTGGGGGCCCAGCTGAGATCCTTGTGGTACACCACTGGTAACTGGTCTGGTGGAATCCCCAACTTTGACTGTATGCATTCTGTGGGTGAGCCATTTGTCTAGTCATCTAGTGACATATGGATTAATTCCCAGCTAGGTGAATTTCTTAATGATGCCTGAATAGACTATTGTGTCAAAAGCCTTGGCTAAGTCAGGTTAGGCTGTATATATTATTTTGAACACAAAACAAATCACCCAAAGGGTGAATAAATTAGGAAAAAACACAAGTTGAAAACCACAAGCCAAAGCACACTTCCAGTGAGTTTTATTATAGCTCCACAAACTTAGTGCTTTCTCCATCCACTAATGGCATCATCAGAGTTAGTGGAAACCATACTCATACATTATTTATATACACTTCAATTACTCAACCTCCAATGAAAAACATGTCATCATCTTAAAGATACATCCCTAAATAACACATTTAAACCAATACCGTCATCACATAATAATGGCATTCATAAATATTCCTGCCTAAATAAAAACTTTGTAAGATATATTCAAATATAAAAAACATTTATATAAATGTTGTGGTGTGTATGACAAATGAATAACTGTTCTTATTTATACAATCACAGTTTATTAGCTCTCTGTTTCAAAACCAGCTTTATAGATATGTGGTCATTTAGACCAGGTGGAGAAATTGCGTTTAAGATAACCTGTCATTTATATTCCAAACGTTCAACCCTTAGGTTGTCATCCCCCACTCTCACTGGGAACAACCGTATCAATTACAAAGAATATGAACTTCTTTTAATTTAAACAAGCAAAACTGTGCATATATATAGAGCATTATGTGAATCTTTTACCCTAATAGCCTTAAGATGTTCAGATATCCTGTCCTTCAATCTATGTGTCGTTTTCCCAACATAAAACCCAGTACAGGTGGTACATGTTGCTAAATATACCACCTTTTGGGTGTTGCAACTGCACCTACCTGGACAGGGTATACTTCTGGTGTACCCCGGGACAGTAACATAGGGGCCATCATTTATATATCTACAAAACTTACATGTCCCACCTTTATACATCTTGGAACATGTATATGTGGGTGTATGTGATTCCAAAAACTCTTTTATATTTCTGCCCCTTGAAAAGACCACCCTAGGATACATACCCTTAACAAAGCTAAATTGAGTCTGGTCAAGAGCATGAAGGTCAACAATAGGTTCATAGGTTCAAAGGATGATACTAGGCTATTGGCCCGGAGGCCCTTATAAACCTAGCCAAGAATTTCACCCATGTTCCCACAAAGTCAGCACCTGCTTTCCCTGTCCAGCAGGGACACAGGTGGGATCCCAGGGGTATATTTTCTGTTTCCCATCTAGTTGTCCAGGTTCTTCTTAAACAGGGCTAGTGAGGTACTATGCTTGACATGGAGAAGAAGTCTATTCCAGAGATGGGGGATGCATTGAGACACAAATCTATCCCATCAACAAGTTCTATCAATGTCACAGACCAGGTTGAGACCTTGTGTGAGGGTTGCATGAGTGGAGTTTGACTTACGGATATGCAGCAACTCCATCAAGGCTGCCTGAGATGGCCTTATATGCCAGACACTGGTCGCCTCTGAGCAGTCTGTATGAGACTGAGTAGAGGGACAGGGCTGTTAGCCTATCTGTATAGATTAGGTGTTTGAAACCCTGGATTTTCCTGGTCAGGAACCTCTGTGGTCTCTCCAACTGCTGCATGTGCTTGGCAAGGTACATGCTAAAAGGGGCATTGTACTCGATAATGGGTCTGATAAGGGAGGAGTACAGAGATGTTATGACCTCCTTGTTCCTGGATGAAATATCCTTACTTATGAGGTGGGTCATGTAGAAAGCCTTCCGTACAACGGAGGCAACATGGTGGTCAAAAGTCAGGTTGCTATCAACCTGGGTGCTGAACTCCCTCACTACTGATTGCATGCTTAGTATGTTTTTATTAATGTGATAATTAGTGGGGACACCATTTTCCCCAAAGAGGATAATGATGCATTTCTTGGCATTCAGTTTGAGGCCATGCTTCTGGCACCAGTCATTAGTTTGGTTAAGGCCCTCTTGGAGGATGTTCACATCACTAGGGAAATTTATGACACTGCCCAGTTTGCAGTCATCTGCAGACTTGATCAGCCTAGCCTACTGGTTTTGGCTTGCACCTCAGAAAAGTAAATCCCAAACAGTAGAGGCCACAAAACTGATCCTTGGGGTACACCACTTGTTATGGGTCAACTACTAGAGGTGGCTTCCCCTATTTTTCCTGAATGGGTTTTATCAGTGAGCCATTTAGCTACCCATCTGGTAACATATGGGTTGATACCTAGATGGGTTAATTTATCTATTATGCCCGAGTGGGGAATAGTGTTGAAGGCTTTTGCTAGGTCAAGGTAGGCAGAGTGCACTGTCTTGCCCTCATCCATGGCGTTGGTGACTGTTTCGAAGAAGGTGACCAAGTTTAACAGGCATGATCTTCCTTTGACAAAATCAAACTGTGTGGGATCAAGTGTTTGGAGGTTGCTAATGTCCTTGTTTATAAGGTCCATGGCAATGCATTCCATGGCCTTGCAGATCAGGCTAGTTTGGCTGATTGGCCTATAATCACCTGGGTCAGTGGACACTCCACCTTTGTGCAGAGGGATGACAGTGGCTGTCCTCCATTCTGCTGGGATGAAGCCAGTGCACAGGCTTTGGTTGAATAGGGTGCCTAGTGGTGCTGAGAGCTCTTGTCTGAGTTCATGTAGGACACAGCCAGGGATGTTGTTGCGTCCCATGGAGGCTGTATTTTTTGCCTTTGAGAAGGCATTAATAACCTGCTCCTTGGTGATGAGGGGAGGGGTCAGGTGCTGGGGATGTCCTGGTTTACTGATGGGGGGATGGGGGGGTGATGTTTTCACTGAACTTTGTCTGCCAGCAGGTTGGCTATATCTATGGCATTTGTGTATGTGGTATTCTTGACCACCAATTCAGAGCAGATTTGGGAGTTACATTTGAGATTGCGGACATATGCAAAGACCTTGTTATTGTCCTTAGTGGATGTGGTCAATTTTGACTCAAAGTTAGTCATAGAGGATTTCACTAGTGAACTTATTTGCTTGTTCAGAATAAGGAGAGATTGCTTCCAACTTGGCCCCTGCTCCTTCTTGGTCCTAGACAGCAATTTTTTTCCTTTTATTATAGAGTCTGTTATTGCTGCTGTTCACCAGACAGGTTTATTCTTCCTTCAGGAAGATGATTTAGTCCTGTCAGGTATTGCTGAGACCTGCAGCTATATAGGTGCTCATATAATTTTTTGGTGTAGGCTTAGACATTAGTGCTTGATTCAAGTTAAGGGATGGTGGCTGTGAAGCTTCTTATACCTGCTCTCAAGAGGTTGTAGTCAGGTTTGGAAAGTTTTTTTTTTGTTCAACCCTGGCAAGGGGTGTCAGGGGAGATGGTGACTTTGAAAGTGATTGCTTTATGGTCAGATCTTACCAAGGAGGATCACACTGTAGGGATGCTGCCGTGGTTACTCATGTTGGTTAGTACCAGGTCCAGGATATTTTCACATCTTGTGAGGGTGTCAACCAGCTGATCCAATGCACTGGCATTGATGAAGTCGAGAAATCTCTGGGCATTCATGTTTGAGCTAGAATAGGTCTTCCACACTATGGTTGGTAAGTTAAAGTCACCCAGGATCAGGGTAGAGGGTTAAATCTTGATGGATTCAAGTAGGTCCAGATAGGTGGAGTGGGCCTCCTGAGATATGGTTGAGGGTCTGTAGCTAACTATGATTTGAATAGGTGTTTTGTCAATAGTTAACTGCACCTGAAGTGTCTCTTGTGTGTCATACTGTTTGACCAGCCTGGAGGTCTGTATGTCTTTGATAAATATTGAAACTCCACCTCCTGTGGCTTTGTAGCCTTCTGTTTGGAGTCTGAAAGTATGGTAAAGTATGGTAGGACAAGTAACCTGGTAAGACTGGGGTGCTCTCCACAGCTTTAAACCAGGTTTCAGTGACTGCACAAATGTCAGCATCTCCCAGGGTGAGGAATGCTTGCAATGAGTACAGTTTCATGTTAAGACTCTTGGCATTTAGCAGCATGACCTTTACATTTCATTTACAAGAATTTTTCGCATTGGTAATTTTGTCCTCATGACTTTGCCTAAAAAATGCACTATGGGGGAGGCAGGAGCCTTTGCCAAAAGTCTGAAGCCCAGGGGAGACAGATGAAGGCCATCTCTGGCAAAGCATCATGGTCTGTCAATCATATCTTCCCTGACTGTCAGGTACTGGATCCCCTTGGAATGACACCAGAAACAAAGCCAATTGTTAAAGTCAGTCATTTTCTGTTTGCACTGAGGCATCATTCTGGGTGAAGGTAGGATGCTGCTTAAGGCTAGGCATATACCTGCCTGGGACACATATTCAGTGAGGTCAATCATGTCTTTCTTCATATAGTCCAGAGACCTACATCTCAAGCCATTCACACCAACATGAACTATGACAGAGTCATAACAGTACCTGTTGTTGTGAGACTTGAGTTTGTGAGTGATATGGCAGATTCTAGCACCTGACAAGCAACTTACCATGACTTTTCCGTTGTCTAGCCTGGTGAGGAGCACATCTGTGTGTCTCACGATAGTGTCCTATAACTAGTATGTTGGGTTTGTGGCTAGGTCTTAGAGGCTGTGAGACACAAGCATGTCTACTATGTGTGGCACTTGGTGCAGTGGGTTGTGATGTATGCGTGTGCTTTTGCTCGGAGGTCTCTTTTGTTTAGGTATGTTTTTGTCGAGAACCTCTACATATGTAGGAATGTACTATACGGGTGTGGGTGGTGTTAGAGGTGTGGTGTTTATGGTGTTTGTGCAGACAACCTTCTCAGTGCCAGATGTACTGGCTTGTGATTGAGACAGCAAGGATTCTAGCTAATTACATCTCTCACATATTGTGTTCCTAGGTGGTAGAAGAAGAGGGTTTTCTGTGTACATGAGACAGCTGCTACACTGTCTCAGAATGCCCATATCAGCAAGACTAGCAAGAGAAACTACAAGAAATTGTCTGTCCATGGTTGTCAGAATCTGTGGAAGAGAGTTAAAGGGTGGTAGAGTGGTTGCTATAAGAATAAAGTACCTACAGGTGTCAGTAGGGCTGGATAAAATTACAGTACTTGCAAGAGACAGCGTTAGTTACGCAGGAGTGCTAGTAAGGGAAAAATGCAACTGAGATACTTTGCAATGGGTTAAAACAGTGCAGTGGTAGTGCACAATGAGCAGACAAATGCAACAACCTACAAACACAAGATATAAATACCAGAAAAGATGGAAGAATCTAGAAGCTCTAATTGCTACCCAGTCCTGCTAGCCCCTGCTGTTTCCACCAATCACTCATGCTAGAGAAGGTCAGGCAACCCTGTTACTCTCACTAACAGTGAAGGCAAGACACTACCAGCAGAAGATGCCTGCCAGAAACACAGGAAACTCAACAAACAAAACAACCAGGCCTAGATAACAGCAGGCCTCTATTCAGACTATGCTACCTGAGTAGAACACAGAAACCTCACAAAAAATGCACAGAAAAGCAAAGTTAGAGCACTCACAGTATGAAAACGCAGTTTACAGTTAAGTAATTCAATAAAAATGCAATTACAGCAATGGAACACTATCTAGCAATGAAAATACAGTTAGTATAAAACAGTACAAAAATGCAGTGGAACAGTAAAAAAGCTTTATAACAGTGCAAAATGTAGTAGATTAGCTGTATAGCACAACTATAAGTGTTAAGAAGTGAAATTCAATGAAATAAATGTAAGAAAAAACTTATTCTGCTATTGGAACCTCCGGGATTTTCTGCTTTGTCACAGTGATGAATCACCACTCCCTCCTCACCCTGGTAAAAACAAGCACAGCCCCATGCAGACAAAGGGTTTAAATACCAGAAAAGATGGAAGAATCTAGAAGCTTGAATTACTACCCAATCCTGCTAGCCCCTGCTCTTTCAACCAATCACTCATGCTAGAGAAGGTCAGGCAAACCTGTTACTCTCACTAACAGTGAAAACAAGACACTACCTGCAGAAGATGTCTTTGTTGAAAAGGTCCATGATGATTCTTTTCATGGCCTTGCAGATAAGGCTGGTTAGACTTATGGGGCTATAGTTCCCATGATCAGTTGATGGACTCCCTTTGTGCAAGGGACTTACTGTTGCTGTTTTCCACTCTGCTGGGACAAAGCCAGTACTTAGACAGTAGGTGGAAGATAGTGCCAAGTGATTCTGCTAGGTCCTGTTTTAGCCCATTCAACAGACAGCCTGGGATGTATCCAGTCCTATAGAGGCTGTGTTTTTGGCCATAGTGAGTGCAGTTATGACCTGCTCTTTGGAAATTCTAGGTAGAGGACTGGTGACAGCTATATGTTGGGGAATGTCTGGTGGGGTTAGGGGGGTGAGTTATGCATCAAATATGTCTGCTAGCAGGTTGGCAATGTCCTCTGGTTCAGTAAGAGTGGTACCATCCACTACTAGTTCAGTGCAAAATGAGGCCTTCACTTTTAGATTTCTGGCATAACTAAAGAATGCCTTATGATTATCCCTAGCTAGGGATGCTAGTTTAGCTTCGTATTTGACTTTAGAGGACTTTACAAGATATCTAATTTGATTGCTTAAGTTGTGGGGGTGCTATTCCTTTGCAGAGTCAGTTCCTTCTTTTTCTTGAACAGTAGTTTCTTCCTCTTTTTGTATAACCTATTTATGCTTGTTGTCCACCAGAGTGGCTTGTTTTTTTTGTGAGGGACCTTGTTTTGATTCATTCAGGCACAGCTGAGTCTATACATTTGTATAGGTGTTTATACAGAGCATTTGTGTACACCTCTGTATAGGAGTCATTGTTGACAGTGGTAGCAGGGATTTTGAAACTATTTATGCCATTGCTTAGGAGGTTATATTTTGCTTTGCAGAAATTTTTCATTCTTTTTGCTCTTGACAGGGGATCAGGTATGCTTGTTACTTCAAACAAGACTGATTTATGATCAGACATTACCAGGGAATTCAACACACAGAGGGTAGTGCAGTGACTCTCTATGCTGGTGAGTACTAAGTCTAGGACATTTGATCCCCTTGTGGGGGTGCTGGCTATCTGTTCCAGAGCATTTGTATTAACAAAGTCCAGGAACCTTAGAGTTTGCATGTTTGTGCTCTTATATGACTCCCAGTCAATAGAAGGATAGTTGAAATCACCCATGAACGAGGTGTTTATCTGTATAATGAGTAACTCAAGTAGGTCCAGTTAGGCAGAGTGGTTCTCATGGATCAAGTGGGGGATCTATAGCTAACAATAACGAAGGGGTTTTACCTACAGCTAGCTGAACTTGGAGTAGCTCTAGGGAGTCATACTGTATGATGAGTCTTGAGGTGTATTTGTCTTTAATGAAGATGGATCCACCTCTGCCTTTGGTTCTTTCATGCTCATTTTGAGGTCTGAACATGTGGAAGGCATTGTAGAGTTGCATGGCTGGGGTACTGTCTGTGGCCTTGAACCATGTTTCTGTGACTGCACAGACATCGGCATCTTCTAATGTAAGAAGTGCTTCCGTGAGTGCCGTTTCTGATTTAGACTCCTAGCATTAAGCAGCATAACATTGAGCTTGTTTCTAGTGGATTTTTTTACTTTGGGAATTTTGTTGACATGACATTGCATAAAAAGGCACTATGGGGGAGGCAATTACCTTTGCTAGTAACTGAAAGCCAAGAGGTGACAGGTGAAGACCATGTATGACAAAGCAGTGTGGTCTGCCAACCATATCTTCCCAGGTTGACAGATACTGGATCCCCTTGGATTGACACCAGGAGCTAAGCCACTTGTTGAAGTCAATAATTTTTTGTTTATATTGAGGCATCATCCTGGGTATAGGTAGAATGCTAATGCTGCTTAGGGCTAGGGACATACCTGCTTGGGACACATAATCTGAGAGCTCAGTCATGTCGCTCTTCACATAGTCCAGTGAGGTACGTCTCAAATCATTCACTCCAACATGGGCTATGACAGAGTCATAACAGTGCATGTTGAGAGACATGAGTGTGTGTTCTGATGGATCCTGGCACCTGACAGGCAACTGACCATGATCTTCTCCTTGTCCAGTCTGGGGAGGGGGGCATCTATGTGTCTCACCTTGGAATCACCTATGGCCAATACATTTGTGGTGTTTCACCTTAGGGGGTTATTGGCTGAGACACTGCTGTGTGTATTTTTATGAGTAGTGGATTCTGTTGGGTCATCAGTGTGTGCAGCAGGTTTGCACTTGGGAGATCTCTCATCTTTAGGTAGGCTTCCAGTGAATACCTCCATGTATGTAGGTTTATGTATTGTGAGCTTGTTATGTGCAAGAGGTGTAGTGTGTGTACTCACAACGTGTTTGACATCTGGTTTGTTGTTATTGGATAGAATTGATACCACATTCATAGTAAAGATGCATCTCTCACATGTTGCATTTATTTGTTTTAGGAGCAATTGGTTGTCAGTATAGATGAGACAATTGCTACATTGCCTCAGGATGCCCATACCAATCAGGCTGGCTATAGAAATGGTGGGACACTTTCTGTCCAGTATGACAGATATATACTGTAGCAACTAGTTGGGAGTGGGCTAGATGGACCAGGTTTTGTAAGAATAACAAAAAGTGTCTATTCTAAGGAGGACTAGGGGTAGAAACTGCATCAGTGCTTCACAATGCACACCTGAATTGCTCGCTGTTGGATACACTCTAACACAGTCTTGGTTAACCTCTCTGATGTCTGTCACCATGGTTTGCCCTGCTAGGATCACAGGCAGACACATCCTGCCCTTTTTTCTCCACAGAGGAGATGGATTGGGGTACGACTCCATCTTCAGATGAAGCAGCATGACTTCAAGTTGAAAGCCTATTGACTGGCAGGGCCTCAGCAGATGTGCCAGCCATTGACATGTGTGTAGGTTGGACCACAAACAGGGATTCACAATGGCCCATGGTGTTTCTGTGGACAGGTGGCCTGCCTCTCACAAAAACATAGAATCCTGTTAGTAGTATGACACTGCTGCAGTATCATAGAGGTCAGGTTGACTCTGCAACAGCTAGCAGACTCTTATTCTGAGCAGCCAATGCAGCCATAATCTCACCATGTATGCATTATTGTCCTTCAGGCATGACACGTAGCTGGTGTGTCACATGATCTGTGGCATGGGCTAGTGCATGGATGTCTGAATGATGGCATAGCTGCACCCATTTATTTACCTGCAGCAGAAGGCACACACCCTATTACACTTGGCTATGTCCAGCATCTGCTTGCCTATGTCTATGTTGATGACCTGTGTCTGGTTGTTGTGTAGTTCTGGCAGCAGTAGTACCCACAACTGTGTTGTCTTGATCAGTGGACTCATCCTGTTCAACATCCACTATGTCATCATCCTCTGAATCTGTTGAGAAGTGGGCCTCCACATCTGAGGACACATCTGGTGCAACATTCATGTCAACTTCATAAATGGACTCTCCCAAACACTTCATTTCATATGTGCCAAGGGCTGCACTACAGTGCTGACACATCATGAACAACATCATGGTCACTAGATGGGTTGCTGGATGATAAAGACAGTTGATGTGCTACAAGATACAAAGACACAGATCAGGAAAATATGCCTACAGCACATGATGAATACAAAATACAACTGGCATATATATTTCACTGCAATGTTGCAAATAATACTGACTTCACTTGCAGACTATTGCAAGTATGTTTCAGAGAATGCACATGCCATAACTACATAATCTATTAACCTGGCCAACATACAATGATATATGTGATGCATAAAAAATAGCTACACACCTGGCAAATGCACATGGGATGTTGCTGTTGATCCACTGTACTGAACTTTAGCTCCATCCATGCATCCTCAACCCCTTTTTCCCATTTTGCATATAGAATCAGGGTGTCACTTTAACAGTGACAATCATCTCGAGCCAAGGTTTACACCACCAGGTGGCTAGACCTACCACTTTAGCTCATCCATATCACTCACTTGCACTCCTCAACCCCTTTTTCCCATTTTGTACATGGAATTAGGGTGTCACTTTAACAGTGACAATCATCTTGAGCCAAGGTTGACACCAATAGGTGGCTAGCCCTGCCATGGTAGCTCATCCGTACCACTCACCTGCACACACAGTCACACCTATGGCCAATTTAGAGTGCCCAATCCACCTACTGCATGTCTTTTGGCTGTGGGAGAAAACTGGAGCACCCACAGGGAACCCAGACAACCATAAGGATGACATGCAGACTCCACACAGAAGGTACCCCAGCCAAGAAATCACCTGAGAACCTCTTGCTGTGAGGTGACAATGCTAACCACTGCACCACCAAGGCTAACTTTGCTGAACTTCAACTAGTGTAGGGGAAAACACATTATGGATCACTTCATTCACAACATGTTACCAGGTGAACACAGCTAAAAAAGGCTGAGTGTGTGTGACATACACATACCACTAGTATGTGCACTTGAGGTCTCTTGCTGTGTAGAGGTTGTGGTTTGTTTTGTGGATCCTACACTGATAAAGTTAACAGAAGGGCAACACAGTCATATAGTTCTCAAAACTAATACTGACAACATCACATATACAACACAGTAATATGGGTTGGAAATACTTATGTGATAAACGCTCCAACTGTACAGCAGAAGGGCATTGGCAAACACAGACAAAGATTTCAGTTGTCACATGTGCTTAACATTGTTGAATGCTCTGACAATGTCACTGTAACATACCTGGTCTTTCTCCACTTAATAATGCATGGCTTGACCCTCCACTGCATGTACCAGTAGTGTTCAAGGCTATGGAAACAGCAATGTAACATTAAACAGCAGTGCCATTACATGAGGTGTGGACACCAACAAGGTAGGTAGTGTGCACAGCAACAGTAAAGAGACATTCACCTGCTGTTCCCTGCTGTAGGCCTGAATTAGATTGACCTGTGAATATTAATGCAGTAAACGTTACAACTGCAGTTTGCACTGCTCTGTCTGTAATGCAGCATTACCAGTACATGTAATTATACTGTTCATCATCCTCACTTTGTGTGGAAGTTTGCTCATGGCTCAACTCTGCTGCTGTAAATCAAACACAGGAATAGATGAATGTACATGTTTAAACAATATGCAGTGAGTGTCAAAATGCTCATCCCTCTACTGAACATGGAGACATACATGTCTGTCCTCGAACCCCTGTTTCTATCCCACCACCAGGATTCATCAATACCTCTTGCTCTATGTAGTGATGACATAATATTGTGATGTCATCAGGGGAGGTCATTGGTCGTTCACCACTGATGGCATTCCTCAACCTCTCATAATGTGTGCCTCTTTTGGATGCAAAAAGAATCATGTCTGAACAGCAACATATACAGGCCTCATGAGACTGGTTGTGTCCTCCAGCGGCATTGAACATGTTGGTGAGGTCCATCCATATTTCATTTCTTTGCACAGTATCCCCTGAACAGCCTAGGAGTCTCCTTCCATCCTGGCGGAGGGCATCAATGATGATGTCATTTTCCTGGGGTGAGTTGTCACCCCTAGGATCGTAGGTCATCTAGAAAACGTTAATACACACACAATAAGATTCATAGATGAGCACATTTATGCATTTAAGTCAATGAACAGCATATGTCAAAATAAACAGTATGCATTCCTGTACAATGCAAACATTTGTATAACACTATGTGTGAGCAATACTGATATTGCATGTAAAAAGTATCAACAATGGCATCATACAACATCTCTAAGAACAATGTAACTTGCAATATCTGAACATTTCATCACTGGGATTAGAACCCTCAACATTATATATACATAGACTACAGTTTCAAAGACAACAGCATCATACCACCACAGTCTGTTCACATTTTATATTATAATACTAAATCACATAATTAAACAACTTATGAAAGGCAGTGGCATAACGTTGTATCCATTGATAGTACAGATCCAGAGTGAATCAACACCCTACTGATAACACCTTTGTTATGAAGCATCACTGAAGAAATATCTATAACAGCATAAGAATATGGTAAAAGTTTGTCTTAGGAGTCATGATTTAATAAATATCCATAACATCACATACTAGATATGGATAGTGTTGTGATCTGTATGTTGTTTGTAGTTACTACAGAGAGCAATGAATTACCAGTAAGAATTGCAGATGATCAGTAAATCCTCCTCCATGCACTATTACCATTTGCACTGGGTGTCTGTCTATACAACTGAAGATGGGACTGAAGTAAACAATTTAGAAGAGCACCACCTGTATGCATAAATTTCAAGACAACATCACTCTAGTAATTTATGACAACTTCTGTAAAACTTGACATTTGTATTAAATGTGACTTTAAATATGTAGCTTTTGAAATTATTAACTTTAACAGATGTTCTCATTTCCACAGCAGAAATTCCACCAGTTGCCAGTGTACCTCTCACTGAGACTAACAGAATCAAAGTGCACCTTGTGTGCACACAGCTTTAAGTACCATTTGGGCCATATATAATTAATGATGTTAATTACAATTCAAGCTTTTTGAATCCCATTCATGTACCTTCACATAAAACACCATTCTACTCCAAAAAAACAGGTGTCCTGTGTAAACAGCCAGTAGGTATTGAAAAATGGTACCATGTGCGGCATGTGCCCATTATCTTCTAATAACATTAGAATATGACATCAGCACCACTTCAAATATTGATTTTGATACATTTATGGATCATAACATTGCAAACTGTGACCTGCCTGGTACCTCAGTGAGCATTTCAATGTTTTTGTGTTTTTCAGATTTCCAGTAATTGACAATCATGATGGTAACTTCAAGGAGGCTGAGATGTGTCCATGAGTCCAACTTGACTGATGAGGAGATGACCCAAATGTTGACAGTCTATGCTGGATTGAAGCAGAGGATGAGAGCCAGGCCCATGCACTTTGCTATGATCAATGTGTGGAACCAGATTGCAAAGGAGCATTGATCCAGGACAGGGATCTTCCACAATGGAGTGCAGGTTCATCATTGCTGTGATGACCTGAATTGGAGGGATACAGCTGAGCTTCAAAGGCAGGTTAATAAAGTAAGGAGGCAGCCCATTGATCCCTACAGTAAGTGCCAATATTCCTTAGTATTCTTACTGATTTTACAGATATTTGACCCAAATATATCGTATACATACATTTTGTTATAACATATTAGCTGCTGTGTGAATTATCTTGTTGGGATAATTCATTGGACTCTGTACTTAATGCTCTTTTGACTATGGGTTCAATACCCATGTTGTTATTTTATCTAATAATTAATTAATTAATAACAGTAACTATGTAATTTGAAGTTGTACATATGGTTCACAACATTTAAATGCATAATTTCACATAGCCACTGCTTTGTGCATCACTGACTCCTTTAGGGCCTAAGCCAAGGATTTTCCTTTATAGTCTCATTATTTGACACACGAATAAATAAATATATATATATATATATATATATATATATATATATATATATATATATATGTATATATATATATATATATATATATATATATATATATATATATATATATGATATATACATGTTGTTATAACCCTATTTTAGCTGTTGTGGGAATTAGCATGTGTGGATAATTTAGTGGACTTTATAATTTCTGCCCTTTTAACTGAGGGTTTGATTCCCATGTTGTTGCTATTTTATTGAATAGTTAAATGACAACATAACTATCTTCTTTGAAAATGTACGTTTACTACATCTGACTACATAATTTCACATAGCCACTGTCCTCACGCATCACTGACACCTATAGCACCTAGGCTGCGGTTGAATGCGTATTTTGTAGCTTTCCATTATAGTCTCACTGTATCACCTATTAGACTGTTACAAGGTGGAAGAGATACAAGTATGTAACTTACTTACATCATGCTTCATACACAAGTACACAGACACATTTAATTAATGTTCAAGTTAATGCCTGTAACATTGATTAAACATATTTGGTTTCATATTTGTTGATAGCTGTTACGTCTTCACTCCGTGTAAAAATTGTATGCATTTTCCATATTCTGACATTTGCCATAGGATTTCTACTAAACAGCTGCAGTAACTGTTGTCTACAATGACTATATAGTACCATTTAGCTTGGCCTGTAAAACAACTGGCCAGTATGTCTATTTTTTGGATGATGTAGGTTCAAAACCACATAGGAAAACATATTACCTTGGTCAACTTCATCCATAACATTTTGTTAAAACTCATATTCCAATAGTTTATAGTAAAAACTCACTGATCTAGTTTTTCTAGAAATAATGCCATAATCCATAATGGCCTGAAAACATTAGTTGTTGAATAACAGTGTAAAAATAGCAGTACCTCTTTCTTTAGAAGCAGCATATGCTGAGTGGTAGCTCAGCTTGTAAGGGCACAAGCTGGAATGTTTGCATTTTGTGCACTACGTGTTCAAGTCTTGAATGGGGACACATATATCTTAAACTATTACTCTAATGTTATATATCCATAGCATTCTTTTAGCAAAGCATTTTACACTAATTTATATTAATTTATAATTTGAGAGTTGTGAATAATTCAGTCATTCGTCGAATTACTACTGATATATCTGTAATGTATAACATTCCGTTAACCTCAGCTATTTAGCAGTGGTGCCAGATCATCTTGATAAATCCTGTTACACGTCTGAGGAATTTGTTAGATTTGTCATGAAATACTGAAGTAATTTGTACAACAGATTCAAACTGTAATTTTGAGGGACTGTGATAGGCCCACTATAATTTGCAATGAAGGGCAGGGAAGATGTATGTCTTTAACTAGTGATGTGCAATTTCAGAAGGAATAATAGTCCTCACTCATGCCTTTCTGTGTCCATAATACAGCAAAATGTATGGTTCTGTTCGCACAAGCTGGATGTTACTAGACACCATTACACTGTATGAGGAATGGATTATCTCAATTACTGTTAATTTCTGAACACAGCACTGACATGAATGTAATAGGAAAACAGTTTAGCTACATGAGCAGCACATGTTCATAGTTTGCAATCCTAAACCAAGATCATTTTTAGTATACCATCCCCCATCAAGATGGTGTCATGACATCAATCTTAAACCAGAATCATTCTTAGTATACCATCCCCCATCAGGATGATGTCATAGCATTAAGTCTTTTCAATGCCTGGAAACATGCTTTTTTAGTTAAGATGTGTTAGATAGGTAGATAGGACTTGAGTTTGGATGTAGGTTGTATCTGCAGATTTGAATCTCATGTCCTCCAATCTGAGCTCAAATATGTTAACACCTGAATGTTGCAATGTCAACTGAGTATTGTGGTAAACTAAGGTTCTTCAGAATAACAGTCTACAAAATTTATTATGGAATGTTTATCCTATCCTTGGTATTTAGTTAATATTTTTTAAATGTTTTATTTTTTATTTCAGATGATGAGTACCAGCAGTCGAAACAGAGTGATATGTATCGAGTGGATGCACAGGCTTGAAGAGCAGTGGAGGAAGAGAGCTATGTTGAATATTTCATGTATATTATGAACTGACATGCATATTCCACTGTTTTCAGGCCTGTAATTTTCAAAAATGCACATTTATTGATTAGAATGCAAGTATACCCACCATGCATCAGTAAGGTAAGTGAAATCAGCAAATAGTAGCTGTCATTACAACTGTATATAAAACTTGCAGCGTCGATGTATTTTTGATCCATTTTGTCAGCACACATTTATAAATACATCCACAACATAGAGAACAGTTTGTTGTGTGCATCTGACACACAGGTGATAAGGGGAGCAGTTTACATACAAGTAAATATAAGGACTGTGATTTTTGTTTATAATGTATGATTTGGCACACTTGTATGTTGGCTGTGTTTTCTGATGTTTGATCTGTTGTGTATCGGCTGCCTGTTCAAGAGAAGTGTAGTCTTTGATGACAGTGTTTACAGACTGTGTGGCGTAGCCTTCATTTCAATTTTGGTATTGCACCTGCCTCACACATTATGTTTATGTTAGTAAAACCACTGCTATAGCCCAGATTGACTTACACTTGAGCAGGTACCCATTTGATAGTAGCAGTTCATAATGAGCACACCCTGCAGGTCAGGAATTGTTTCTGTCTCCAAACACTTGTTGCCCCCCCTTAAAAAACAATCCTATAGCCTAGTTTGACTGACACTTGAACAGTACCCATTTTATAGCAGCAGTTCATAATGAGCACACCCTGCAAGTCAGGAATTGTTTCTTGTCTCCAAACGCTTGTTGTTGTTGTTGGTTTGTTTTTCAAAAAACACTGCTATAGCCTAGGCTGACTGACACTTGAGCAGGTACCCATTTAATAGTAGCAGATCATAATGACCACACCCTGCAGGTCAACATTGGTATTGTTTCTGTCTCCAAACACTTTTTTTTTTTTTTTTTTAATACAACTATAGTCTAGGTTGATGACACTTGAGCAGGTACATATTTAACAGTGGCAGGTCATAATCAGCAATCATGTTCCAAAATATTTGATTTGTAAGCCTTCTGATTCCTGATTATTTTGGAAGAGAATGCATACAGTTGTACACATACAATACTACTATTAACCGATATATTACATTCTGATATATTTTGATATGTGTATAGTTGTTTTGATTGAACATATTACATTGTTTTTAGTGTTGTACTCATCATATTGATGTTTTTTCAGCAAAATATTATGCCTCCTGTACCAGAAGGCTATTCTATGTTATATCTATTGTCCACAATAGTCTTCAATATCTTTCTCATCATTTATACAATGGCATGTTGTGTCTGCTCATATACATCACTGAAAGCAGACAGTAACATATTTTTGTTGACCATTCATATATTTTTACAATGCTAATGGCACACTTGTGTGTGTCTAAGTATATACCATTGACCAGGAAAGAATATTTTAGGAGTAAGACGTATCAGATCAACTGTAACTCTGTCCATAATGGGTGTGTCTCAGTCCCTGTGTAAATTGTCAGCATAACAATATTGCATTGTGCTCAGATTTTTGTGGGAATGTTCTGCACAATAGACATTATTTTCTTTTCTGTTGTGTTTTGCAATTAATCTTAACAGAGCAATGTACCAGATGATAGTCACCAATCTGAAGGCAATGATGTGCATGTGTGAGGCTGCTGCCTGAATCATCTGAAGAAGACAGTGATGATGACATTTATGATGAGGAGCCTGGACCTGCCTCTGCTTGATCCATCCTGCCTGCACCCCAAAGGAGATGTCCCCATGACAGTAACAGAGATGATTTTTGGGATAAGATCAGAGAGGTTATTACCAACGTGTTCCAAACACATGTGAGGGACATGACAGGGACCATCTTCAATGAGATGGCATGGGCTATATGGAATTCATTCAGCGTGACAGCTCGTGAGATCATTTGGGAGTCTGATCAACATTAGCCTGATCCCTCCAGTCACTAGGTGTTGTCTGTGTGATCCACTTGTGTTCTGCTATCAACATGATGATTGACATGCAATTGATTGGACTGTATATGCATTCTTGTACATGTATATTATGTATCTCTCATGCTTATGAGTTATTATCGTGTGACATTTACTGTAGTTTCGATGCGTGCATTATACACATCAAGACATTAAACAGTCCACACATATGCAACTGTTCATGCATTGTGGCAATTAACCTGTTGAGAGTGCTGCAACAGGCAGCTTGTAAACCTTTGTCTTACTGGGAGGACTGACAGACAACACATATTGCCCATAGTCCAACACTAACAGTGTCATATGCCTTGGATGTCTGTTTTGTCATATCAGGTATGTGCAACATATAGACATGTCATTACACATGGTCTTGGATGACAGCTGTCATGATGTCCCACTCTCATGATGTGGTATTGCATCATGGTTTGGTAATACTGATGACATGTGGGATCAGATACAGGTATATCCTGTGTATGTGCTGTCCTCCTTATCTGACTTCATCAAAGAGCAAGGCAACATTAATCTGTGCACAATGTTACAGATTACACAATTTTTCACAGTACATTACAACATGTATGTTGTATGTAACATTTCTACAACCATGATGAAGTAATATCAGTGTCACCTCCCATACCAGTTGTATACATATAGGTTTTACATATGTGGACACATAGTCAGATACATACTGTGATGCCCCAGCACTGGCCCAGTAATCAATGAACCTCAATCCTCACCACTGGCTAGGGGACGTACACAGTGGGAGGATGACAAGTGCACACACAGTAAAGTACAATTTCTCTTAAGAGCACACAAAGACCACAGTCAGTCTGCGGCTGGTTTCTTGCTCTTTCTCCAGATCCCCAATCAGACTCCCCACTGGCACAGCTATAGGGATGAGATCTCAGCTGAGTGGTCAAGCCAAAATCGCCAGCACCCTCTCTGTCCAGCCAGTGCTTTGTCTCCCTGCCCAAGTAGCTGACACACACACACACACACACACACACACACACTATGACATTTGATTTATATACAAACACACACACACACACACACACACACACGCACACACGCACACACGCACACCCACGCACCCACACACACACACACACACACACACACACACACACACACACACACACACACACACACATCTGGGAAAGGCTGACACAGGTTTACTAGCTATGTCCCCTTCTGCCCAGACTATAAGGTAGTTATCACTGCCACTAACCACTCTTATCAGCTACTCTAGGCCCTTAACAAAGGATGTCCAAACTTACTGTGTAATGTTACTAATAATCCAAATGGTAGTTCTGACCAAGCGCCAGGCTATTAGGAGTGACCTGTACAGTGTCACCAAATACATTTGCAAGTACACTAAGAGCTTAAATATGTCTCACAAATATCAGCCCCAAAGATAGGTTTAAATATATTTAATAATAAATAATAAAAGAACAAGACAATATGCAGTACACAAACACAGTTACTTTAGAGTTCAAAATCACAGGAGATATTTTAAAACAACATTGCAGGACAGTCTCAAATAAATACAGAAGACATCTAAGCTAATCTTTACTATATTCTTATCTATACCAAAAAGAGATACTATGCCCTAATGCAAGGAAAGTGCAAATGGTGATGACGATGAGTAGATGTTCTTGAAAGTTCCAAGATGAAATACAAAATGTACAGTCTCTCTCTGACAGAATTCTTAAATTAATATCAAATATTACTGCTGGGTTAGCTTGGATGACATCACTTTTTGTCAACTGACTTAAGTTCCCAAGCTAATCCCCCAGTGTCCAACATTTAATAGCTCTGTGTGAAAAATACATAGCCTTCAGATGTTTGCAGTTACTAGAAGACATAAAAAAAAACAGTTACAAGACAATGCAGAAGGTACTCTAGTTCTAGACAGACTGTCTCCTTGATGCACTGAAACTGAGATGTAACATCTCTTGCTTATGACCCAACTATAAAGCAACTTAACCTCAACTATTCTTAAGTCTTGCAAGTTAATCTTCTATGTTCCAGCAGGGTATGCTGTGGTTATATTTTAGCTCAGTACATAACATACAGTTCTATATAAATCATATAAATATTCACAAATGACATAGAATTATTTACAAAATTCCAGATAGCTGGGCTGACAGTGTAACACATACTGACAGATATGTAGCTCTGACAATTGAGCACTCAGTAATGTACTGCAAATGTGGTGTAATGCTGCTCACAGAGGTGTCCTCTGCTCTGTAATGAGCAGTGTGGTTCACACACACATGAATTTCTTTATTTGATATTTGCATGACACAATGTGTGTATGTGATTGAAATTTTTAACTTGTTTACCTATGCATGTTGATGTGACATGACTGCACATTACTGTGCATATGTGTTTTATACATGTCCAGTTTTGTGGATATCAGCAGTCCATCTGTCCATTTGACACGCATTTTCCATTTGTTGAAATTGATGTTTGTGTGTTTTCTACAGCATCCTGTCTTCTTTATGCATGCATTTGCATTATATCACCTTACTGTGTCCCGTTTTACCATGATGTGGTCCCAGATTGTCCACCTCCCTACCACTTTAATATGCTCCTAGTGTTTATTGCAGGTATATTTGCCTTTGTGAAAGCTACTGTCCATTGCCAGTTATTAATTTGAGATTGAACATGTGCCAAATATATGGGCATTTTGCAATGTGGGACATGTGCACACAAGCTGCTGGCTAATGCTTGCAATACGTCTTTGTTCTCATTCTGCTTGTGTGTTACCCACTGTCTTTCCTTTTTCACATCTATGTGTACAACTTGCTGCATTCAATATTCTGTCCTGTTAGATTTTTTTGGTCTATATTATAAAGCCGTAAGCTCTAAAGAGCGAATACAAGTACATCGACACATAAGGAGTGATGTACAAAAATAGCGAAAGACGTATTGAACGGAAATCAGAACTTCGAACGTATTTGTATGGCCAGCAGCACGATCCTGGGGATAAGGAAATATATATTTTTCACCACTGTAGTGTGATCTCAGAGTTGACATATTTAAGTAGGGGGGTTGCAAAAGTGTATTATTTTAGTTTCATTTAGTTAATTTACGTATACCTGTATGGCGCTGTTGTTTAAATAAACATGTTAGGTGTTTGGATTTTTGCTCAATATGTATTTCGCTATTTTTGAAACTCTCTCTTTATGTGTCGATGTACTTGTATTTGCTCTTTAGAGCTTTTGGCTTGATAATATAGACCCGATTTTTTAACATAGTCCTATATCTCATTGGTGTATCTAAGTGTATTGATCTTGAATTCACACTGACACACATACATACACACACCTACATATATGTGTTGCCTTTGACATGGTATATGTATGTAACATAGACATATTTGGTTGTGTACACATACTTGTGTATGTAGCAGCCTTGGCTGATCTGCTGCAGTACTTCTGTTTGGCATTGTGCTTGTTGTTTGCCTTTCACATGCATGATCATAAATTTGCTTCTGTCATCAGGATATATGTAAAATTGATCTGTATTTTCTCATCTGTGATGTAGCTTGGCTAATTGTGTGCATGTATGTACATATATATATATATATATATATATATATATATATATATATTTATTTATTGAATGTGTACTGTGATCATAATTTATTACCCTTAAACATACATGTATCATTGGTCATACACATCCAGGTATGACTGTCAAATTATGCAACATGTGCTAACATGATAGTGCATAGGTGTATTTTTTTTCTGCATTTCAGCATGGCTGGAATGAATCCCCACCCTGTTTGACAACTTTCCATTGCTGGTGTTGTGCAGTTTGCTGTCTGTCTAACCAACCTGTCCATACAGTTTTTTTCCAAACTTTGTATGTCTTGTGTTGTGCTATTTGTTCTATCAGTATACCTGTTGTGCTTACCTTCAACTCCACTCTGTCTATGTTTATCTTTCCTTCCATTCTTTAAAAAAGAAAAAAAGGGGCCTATTCCTACCAAAAAAAGAAAAATACTGCTCATGCCACTCTGACTTTTTCCTGAAATGTTCCTATTCCCACATTCCTCTTGTTTATCCCTTTTCTTCACCGATACCCCACATCTTATTTTCTATCTCCTACTTTCCTTGGGAGTATGCATTACTTGTGTTCCCACACAGGTCCTGAACCCTGTGTTAGCAACTGTTAGCTATGGCAAAGTGGTCATGAGTGCTCTTTGCCTTTAATTTTTTTATTAGGAAATGTACAACTTCCATCAGAATCCATAAATTCAAGTCAATATTTTTTATGATACATGTATTATGCAAATATTTGTAGTTGTCTCTGATTTTAATGTAATGAATGATGTGACTCTCCCTGGGATTCAACAAACCTACATGCAAGAATAAGTCTATTCTTACATAGAGTGGATAATGCCCATGCAGCACAGTAGTGTGCCTTGCATATTCATGATGGCATGCTGCTGTATAACCTGCATGGACACGATCCATAAACAAATGCAGGGGGCATGTTTGAGCAGTGCTCATGCAGTAAATACACCCCCTGCACTCAGGAAGTGCTGTACAGCAATTTGTAAACAAAAACAGTGTCCGAGGACACTGTTACATACCTCTCAACTGTACAGATTTTCACAGAATGCAGATGTTAGGTGTGCTCCTCCTAAAATCTATACTGTGTATATATATGTGTATAAATATGTATTTCTGTATTAGTATGCATTTGCTATTTTTAGGTGCCTTTTTGATGAAGATATGTATGTTTGGTATAGATATGCATTGGCACTTTAAAGTTTACATGCTGTTTTTATAATGTGTCTTTATTGGTTGTTTTTTATGAGAATGAGTATTTAAATGGTGGTTTTACATACTTAATTTGAAAATCTGATGAAGTGTTCCAGGAAACACGAAACCGCTTACTTGGTGATAATAAACTGAGCTTCATATCATTGGTCTGCTTCAACTGTCATGGTGTACCTTCTATCTTTTATTCTGGTCTTCATTTGTTTGGTTTGGAGGTACTTTATCCATTTGGTGTTTCATTTTTTACATTTGGCATCCCGCTATTGTCAACCCTATCCCCACACACTGTCACAATGCCCACACATACTCCGTCACCAGTTGCCACAGATAATGGACAGCTGGTGGGTGGTGGCATGGAACAGGTGACTGTGGTGACTATGGCAAATGAGGGTGCAGGCACTAGCCATAGCCTGAGTGCTGGTGAGGTCCCACACAGGCAGATGGGCAGGGTTGCTCAGAGGAGGATTGCAGCCCATCATGCCCTTGTTGCAAGTGCCACAGCAGCAGTCACCAGATGCATGTTTCAGGCCATCATGGAAGAAAAGGGATGTAATAAACATAACACCAGACATATACACAGGGTCATGGATGAGCACATCTCTGGTGTCCGTGGTGATATTTGTGAACTCACTGCGGCCATCTGTGAGCATACTGAGGTCATGGATAGATGGTGGGGTGAGACCTTGGCACTCCTCGACCATGGAATATCTGTGCTTGAGTGTCTGGCAGACAATGGCCAGCAGCCACATGGATGTAGTGGAGCACCACAAACAGCTAAGCATCTGCGAGGCCATGCACCATGTTCCCATACTGGCAGTACCACCAACACTACTGAAGGGGGTGTGCTGTCCATGCCACGATGCAGCAGGCCATGGGCATGTGATCCTGGCTGGTCCCAACAGGGATGCAGCTCCAGCAGGCAGCAGTCACCATCAGGGAGCAGTAC
This sequence comes from Protopterus annectens, assembly GCF_019279795.1. Taxonomy (NCBI): domain Eukaryota; kingdom Metazoa; phylum Chordata; order Ceratodontiformes; family Protopteridae; genus Protopterus; species Protopterus annectens. The sequence goes on along the minus strand of NC_056736.1, from coordinate 189,000,325 downwards.
TGCATCTGGACTTGGCCCTGGTGGTGCCAGTGATACCCTTAGCAGGCCCAGTTCCCATGTCTATGGCCAGAGACAGTGAACTGTACACCCTGCTATGTTCAGACCACAGCTGTCCAAAATACCACTGTGTAGGGTGCCCACATGGCATGACTGTGTGCATACAAACACACACACATCACCATCAGACAAGTCACCTACACACAAACACCACCCCTGCATAGCCCATTTAATGAGCACTCCCCAAACACACACATGATGTCAACCATATGTCCCAGCCTAGGCTTCTTGCAAACCCACACAATACCTTGTGCATATGATGATACCTGTGCCACATCCATGCCATCCATACCATCGATGAAGAGACATGTTTATATCAGTTTGATGCACAGCATGACTTTAGTAGAGTGTAGTTATTTAATGCTGTGTAGGGTGCTGTCATCTGGCATTTGTAATGAGTACACATTATAATGTGTGTGTACCTTTTCAGCCATGATGCATTATTGGTGTTAGTAACACTAAACAGATGTTTTCTCACATGCTGCATTCTGCTTGTGTTCCAGGTGTCTGTGTGTCAGCAGGATGTGGCCTTGCAGACATCACCAACAAGGGATATGGAAGTGCAGTAACACATTGACTATGTTATTGTCTGGGTACAGCTGCATCTGCACACATTTCCCAGGTCTGTGTAACAGTTTTTGAATGTGCCTCACAGCTTATAGGGCTGAGGGTTTGTGTAGAAGTCTATGGTGATTGACATCAGCTCTAGTAGAGTGGACAATGGTAAGTGTGGTGGTTGGAACACACCTCAGATTGCTAACACCCTCAACCCCAGAGGATATTGTGTTGATCAAACACACAGAGAATACTGTTCACACACACACACACACACACACACACACACACACACACACACACACACACTGCCAGTACTGATATTAGCAGACCAACCTATCTTGTTATTTATACCATACCATTCCATACTGTTGCACGGGGCTTATAGGGCTGAAGAGTGTCTACAAATACCACTACAGTTGATGTGAGCAGCGGACCGCATTCAGTAGACCTAGGAATGTGTACTGTGAGTACCATGGCATAAAATATGAAACCATGCCCATCCAATGGATGTCGTCCTCACACAAACATACACACACAAGATACTCTTCTCTCACACACATTTGCCAGGACTGAGATTAGAACCCCTACCTATCTATTTATTGTTACGACATTGTTACGCATTTATCACACGTACCACAGAAGTTATGGGGTGGCACTTGTCCAATGGTACTTCTAAGGTGACGGACATCACTAAGCCTTGCAAATTATGACAATGGGTGATGTACTGGTCGAGAGAGGCCACAGAATACTGTAACCTACACATATACACACTTGCATACACAAATTTGCCATGACTCATATTAGAACCCCTAGCTATTAGTTATTGGTATTATAGTGTTATGCAGTCACCGCATACACTACAGAGCTTATAGGTTGGGGAGTGTCCCAAGGTACCTATATAGTGAATAACATTTACAGCACTTGTAAGATATGGTAATGGTAGTTGTACTGGGGGAAACAGGCCAAAACCTACTTTCATCCACATGTTAACACACTCACAAACACTTTTATACACACACACACACACACACACACACACACACACACACACACACACACACACACACACAATTTGACAATACTAAGATCCATAGATTCAAATATTCTTAGGTGTGTACTTGGCAAATGGCCATGGAGGCTTTACAAGGTTAGCCTATGGGAATACATTAGCATCATGCCACCTGACAATACTCCCCAATGTGTTTACTATGTATAGGCACTGGAGTGATCCCGAGGGTGGGTACTCTATTCCCCATCCACTTCTCCTTATTTCTCTTGAAGAGGGCCAGTGATGACCTCTGCTTTACATGTATGTGGTGTGTATTCCATAGCATGGCCAGTCTCTGGGTTGTGAACCTGTCCCTCCAGCATGTCCTGTTGATTGTGAGGATGGGATTGAGGTATCTGGGGCATGTTGTGTGGACAGATTAGTTTATTCAGCTCTAGTATTCCTGACACGGTTGGGTCAGAAATGGCTGTGTATGTCAGGCAGAGATTGCACCTAAGTAGCCAATATGAGACAGAGATTCATTGGAGTTGTTGGAGTCTGCCCATATGGGGCAAGTGCGTAGTACCTAAGATCCTCTGTGTGAGGTGCAATTACAGCCTCTCCTGTTGTTACATGTGTCCATTGGGGTACAAGGCAAATGGGCCATAGTACACATTGATTGGCCTACTGAGGGGAGAGTGCAGGGAAACACTGTCCTTTTACTTCCCGGATTCAGCAACCTTAGCCAGGAGAAGTGACACATGGAAGGACTTTCAGAAGACAGTGGCACTGAGGTGGTCAAAAGAGATCTCACTGTCAAGCTGTGTTCCCAGCTCCCTTATACCAATATCAGTGTTCAGTGGACTACCATCAATGTATTACTTTTTAGGAACCATGTCATACCCAAAGGGGATAGCAGCACATCATCTGGCATTGAGCTTATGTCCAGGGTTCTGACAACAGTCATAGGTATCAGAGAGGCCTTTGTGAAGGATGTCAACCTCACATGGGGGGATAATAATAGCAACCAGCTTGTAGTCATCTGCAAACATTGTCAGCCAGGGTGCTTTCATATTGGGCTAGACCTCAGAGGTGTAAATCCCAAACATGAGAAGACCCAGGTTCACAACCTGTAGGACTCCACTCGTGACTGTTCAGCAGTCTGACATGGAGTCTGCTGCTTTCACACTGTGGGTTCTATCTGAGAGCCATTTTACAGGCCACCTACTGATGCAGCCATTGCTGCCTACCTGAGTGTGTTTGTGTATGATTCCTGAGTGGGGAATGATATCCAAGGATTAGATGGGCTGCCTATCTTATTATCTATTCCATACTGTCACATAGTTATTGCCATGGCACAATGTTTGAAGGCTGCATAGTGCCTACAGGTCCCTCTACAGTGGATGACAACTGTGGGCCTTGTAATGTGGACACTGGGACATGTACTGGGTGGGCAACAGCAAAAAGTAGCAAAACCCGCCCCCCCCAATGGATATAGTTCTCACACAAACACAACCCCCCACAGACAGTATACTGTTCTTACACACACACACCACACACACACACACACACACACACACACACACATACACACACACACACACACACACGTGTACACTTGCTAGGACTGAGATTAGAACCTCTACTTATCTATTTATTGCTACTACAGTGTTACACATTTATAGCATGTGCCACAGAGCTTAGAGGGTGATGGCTGTCCAAAGGTACTTCTAATGTGAGGAACATCACCAGCCCTTGTAAAGTATGGCAATTGGTGATGTACTGGGTGAGAGAGGCCACAAAATACTTAAAACACACACATACACACTTACACACACACATTTGCCAGAATTGGGGTTAGAACTCATATCTAACTAGTTATTTGTACTACAGTGTTACGCAGCTATTGCACGTGCCACAGAGTTTATAGGGCTAAGGCTTGATGAAAGGGACTTCTAAGGTGACTGATATCTGCAGGACTGCTAATGTAGGGCAATGGGAAGTGCACTGGGTTTGAATGGACTCAAAATGTTTAACTTTTAAACACACACACACACTTTTACATTTGCCAGGACTGAGACTAGAACTCCTCCCTAACTAGTTATTTGTACTATAGTGTTACACAATTATCACACATGCCACACAGCTTATAGGGCTGAGCCCTGATGAAAGGGACTTCTAAGGTAACTGATATCTACAGGACTGCTGCAGTATGGCAATGGGAAGTGTACTGGGTTTAAATGGACTCAAAGTCTTTAACTTATAAACACACACACACACACACACACACACACACACACACACACACACACACACACACACACACACACACACTTACATTTGTCAGGACTGAGTTTAGAACTCCTACCTAACTAGTTATTTGCACTATAGTGTTACACAGTTATTGCACATGCCACAGAGCTTATAGGGATGAGGCCTGATGAAAGGGACTTCTAAGGTGACTGATATCTGCAGGACTGCTAAAGTAGGGCAATGGGAACTGTACTGGGTTTGAATGGACCCAACATCTTTAACTTATAAACACACACAATTTTACATTTGCCAGGACTGAGATTAGAACTCCTACCTAACTAGCTATTTGTACTACCATGTCACACAGTTATTGCACATGCTACATGGCTTATAGGGATGAGGCTTGATGAAATGTACTTCTGTGGTAACAGACATCTTCAGGACTGCTAAAGTAGGACAATGGGAAGTGGACTGTATGGGAAAGGCCTGTTAATTCACAGATCCTACTGCCAATTCCCTAAGTGTATGAGCAGGCCCAGTGTGACCTTCTATAGTAAATGTGGGACTCCATTCCAGGGACTGTTGCACTCCAGTTCACTACAGCCATACCTCTCATCCTTTTGGTGCAGGATATCTGGAGATAGCCTATCAAAATTGGGGAGACAATGGGCCATACAGTGATTGTGACTATGTGTCTTAGCAATGTATGGATTGCTAGAATTACAGGGCTTATTTTAGCAGACATTTACATATATGACGTTTGACACTGCCATGTATTATTTCAGTACCTCATGACATACCTCCTTAGATCATCACAGTGATTTACCAGAGGAATACAGAATGGATGATGCACAAACTAATATTATAGGCCAAATGCTAGGCATTCCTGCACAATCCAGGCTTTTGAGAAGTGTGCCTACAACAAACTGACTGAGCTGTGAAAATGGTCCAGCACCTTGATGATATATTACAATGGTGGAATCTCTGTGCATTTCTGTTCTGGCATGGTCTGATTTCCAGTCCACAGTTGGGTAATAAAAGTCAGGCAGGATCAGGGTGACAGGCAGACTCAATATATATTTGTAGGGGATGAGATATGTGGGGGGTGTCCTGGGTCAGATATGTTGGCCTATATCTACCAGTACTTTGCATAGGGGTCTTCTCCAAGGTTGACTGCACATGGAGGGTCTTGTGTGTGTCAGACTGTTTGACCAGCCTGAAGGTGTGTGTATGTGTCTCACATATATGTATGGACCACCTCATTTGGCTTGGCTGGCCACAGTTTGGGGTCAGGATGTTACATAGGATGAGTGAGCAGGGAAGAGTGTGTTACTCCCCATGGCTGTGAGCTAGGGTTCTGTGTGTGCAGATATGTCACCATCTTCCAGGGTTAGAATTGCCTGCAATGAGTGCATTCCCAGGTTTAGACTCCTAGCCCTGCCTGTTGACTGTACAGTATATCACAGAATGTCCAGATTCATGACTCATATATCTGGATGATTACCCAAACGAGTGTGGTTTTCAAGGAAAAGTGTTTTGCAAGTCACTCATGGTTGAAGTCAGATATTACTGACAGTTGACATTGCAGTTTCAGACTTCATATGCTTCAGACATCCCATGCTAATTCAATCATTCCATCGACTTTCTAACATTATTAGAGCAGTATTTCAAAGGTGTCATTCTCTCTGGACCTTTATCTCCCCATTATTCATGGCTTTGTCCAGATTTTCCTGTTCTCTGAGGCTGGCAGGTTTGCTACTAGCAGTTAGCAGCATGGCCTTTCTTTGCATTTTGTAGACTGTGTTTTTTTGATGTTATGGACCCATTGACAGTCCCTAACAGGGCACTGTGGGTGAGGAATAGGCATTTGCCAGAGACCTGTAGGCCAGGTGTGGCAGATACAGGCCATCTGTAGCAAGGTAATACATTCTGATGATCATATTTTCCCAGGCAGGCTGCCAGGCATTGGACACCCCTGGGATGGCACCAGTAAGTTGACTGGGTGTTACTGACAATTGCTTTCTATTCATATTGAGCCAGCACTAAAGTTGACAGCTGGATGCTGCTTAAGGCTAGGGACATGTTACTGCATTTCTATGGGACTATGGGTGGGGGGTGACACATCTGTACACAATACACATTTGCACAGACTGCGCTGATATATGTTAACATTTTGGCCCCATTTAGCATAGTGGTGTGCCCTATCTTTGGGACTACAGGCATAACAATATCGACCACAGGTCAGATTGTTCTGGCATAAACATTTTTTGTTTCAGACTTCTTACCTTTCAGAGCCATACTGCCACTGCCAGACCTGCTCTGATATCACTGTGTAAGTCTGTAGGTGGGAATTGTATGGATATCACCATGTGTGGTCCTTTGCCAGACATTTCTGTATGATTTTCTACAGCTAATATTCTGGGTGGGGCTGTGGGTGAGTATGGGACCCCCACTTTGCCATCCATGCATGTGACCTATACCACCCCCCCCCCCAGTTATTTGGCTCACTACATATACTGTAGGGGTATTTGTCAGGTAGGGTGGTGTTGCATAGTGTGGGTAAGCCAGTACTGGGCACACACTTCCTCCTGTCCCACATAGCTGCCAGTTGTCAGCTGCTATCCCAGTAAGCCACCCCATTCCCTTGCATGCTTGCATCAATACCATAGATATGCTATCAGAAAATTTTACTCCATTCATTTATTGTTAAGAAGACTGACTTACCTTGTGCCTGAGGCAGTTGTGAGGATGGTGTTTGAGGGCTGACTATGTTGGATGCATGCAGTACACTGCCTGTACATGGTAAGGTATAGGTGGCATGATGTTTGGCATCCATTTTACTGTGTGTGCAAGTCAGAGAGAGATGTCAGTCCCTCAGGCCCTACAGTGTCAGTGTATCTGTTATGCGTTGCCTCTTTGGTAAGGACAGGGCATACTGGGCATGCCTCCATCTGCCGACAGGGGCAGGCTCAGGATGTCCTCCTTCGGGTACCTCTGTGCCTGTAGAGACCCTGGCAATAGTGGGGGGCTGTGTGGCCCTTCTCCATTTTGTTCCTGTTGCAGCTGTTTCCATAGGATCACATTGTGTAGCATGGCAGATACTATGAACATTTGTGCACATGTGGCTGGAGAGTACTGCAAGGCTCCACCAGATATGTCAAGGCAGCGGAACCGTGACTTGAGCATCCAAAACACATGCTCTATAATGATCGTGGTTTGTGCATGTGCCTCATTATGGTGTTATTGTGTGGGCGTGTGCATTTCTGATGGGTGTCATCAGCCATGGCTCCAGTGTGTAGCCAGCATCCCCCACCAGATGGCCATATGGGATGCCTCCACTGGCAAATGCCTGGTACAGCTGTGATGAATGCCAGATGTGGGGGTCATGATAACTTCCAGGGCTGCTAGCAAACACATTCATGATAATGCCCTGGGCATTGCACAAGACCTGGCAGTTGATGGAGTGGAACCCCATGCAGTTTAGGTAGATCCTACCCTGGTCACCAGGTGGTAATTTGATGTGAATGTTCTTGCAGTCTATGGCACCCAGTACCTCTGGGTATTCTGCAACATTGTGAAAGATATGCATATTGCTCGTCCTCTCCTCATGGGTGCTGGGGAAGTAAATGTGCTCAGTGGCATGTGGTTGCATGGCATCCAGGAACTGGTGGAGTATTCTGGACTTAGATGCCTGTGAGACCCCCATGATATCCTCAGTTGGTCTTTGGAAAGTACCAGTACCTAGTATTCTTAAGGCTACACATACCTTGGTATCTACTGGGATGGGGTCCCCTCTGTTGGTTCTGGGTCTGAGGTGAGGCTGGCACAGCTCAATGAGCTGCTGAAGTATGTCCCTGTCTGCCCTGTAGCATTCTATCTCCAGCTCATGTAGCCCCTGGTAGGTTACCCTCCGACTGAACACTCTTCTCCTCCTCCTCGATCTGAGTCGGTTGTCAGCATTATCCTCCTCATCTCCCCTGGCCTCTTGCATATACTGATAGATCAAAGCAACAGCAGCATCTAACATTTTTTGCTAGTTTTGTCAGTTAAAATTCCCCATATGTGTACACATTTGGTGGAGAGTTTGTGGGAAAAACCAGACTGGAAGGTGTTTTTCAAGTTTATAGTGTTCTGCTGCAGATGCTGCCTGTGTGACTGGCTGACTTTGAGACATTCCACCTGCCAGCTATTTTAATATTTTTTCCTCATTTCTGCCCCTTTTAAGCCTCGAGGTGCAGCACACAAACCTGCTGCCTAAATGTAAACAGTGCTGCTATTTCCATTTTTTTTTTTTGTTTAAGTCCCAGTGCATGTCGTGCTCACCCATTTAACTAAGGTAAACTCATTTTAGCAGAAATTGCCCTCCCCTGGACATAGACATGGCCTTCATTTCATGGAGTAAGACATTACAGCATCAGACACACCCCCTTGCTTAGCTGTGCTTAGCTAAGGGCAAGCCCGGGCAACGGAAACCATGACACACCCTCTTTTCACGTTAGCTGCTACACCTGCCTACACTATCCTGTTCTAGCACCTACACGGTTAGGTGCAATGTGTGGACTTAGAATATTTTGTGATTCAGTAAATTTCCTCTCATTTGCATACCCCACTGCCTTGGTCCATAGTTACTGCTCCGACACAGAGCCTTTCCCCTTGACAACCAGTGTTCCCTGATAATGTTTTGACTCTGCATGCCATTGACTATAATGGCAAAATGCAGATTTCCCCTAAAATTGTGCTTTAATATTTTTTTAAATTTTCAGCATGATCCTGTTTGTGTGCTGCTGCCCTATGCTTAAACGGCCGAGATCGGCCAAAAAAAATACTTTGATTTTTTTATTAAATTAAACACTTTCCCATGCCAATGGGCATATATGTGGCCATTGGCATGCCTAAAGTTTATAATACATGCTTTTAGTTGAGCTGTCATGTCTCCATTTTATTTGCAGAAGTGTGTTCTGTTAGTAACCAAACACATTTCTGCAACTAACACTGTTCCTGCACTGATGCCTGCCTACTTCTTGAATCACTAATTCACTTCCGTTACATGTTTTTCACCAGCAAATGAGGTACTTAGGATTCTGCAGGTCTTTCTGTGCAGGAACAATGTCAGCTGGCTCATGCAAGTCAGATCAGCTGATTCCTGAATCGCTCAGCGGGCATATTCCATGCAGGAGCATCTACACTGTTCCTGCACAGAAATTTTTGTTTAATGAACACCAGGGTATATATGTATTACAAATAGCTTTGTAGCTTTGGAGCATGTATTATAAGCTAGTGGATGGCATACAGACATATCCGTGATTGTCTAATACATTCCTATGTTTACTCCTGCAAATTTCTGTTACGATTGCCATGCCAATTAGTTTGAGACACTTGGAATTTTTAATGTGTGTGTGTATGTTTTTTTTTTCAGGGTGGGTACCACTATGGAGTCAGTAACATTCTGTAGTTGTCCATAAAATTACTGTATAGATGTTATCTTTCCTAACAACTATTTGGATTCTTGATTTGTAATATCTTTTCATTTGTTTGGTAACGTACAATGTTTCTGGCTACTATTTCTTATAATTTTGGATTATTTGGGCATTTCTACAATGTGCTGTTGGAGCTGAGCTTCTTGTTGTATATTAGCATATTACAATGTTATCTGCAAGTTTCACACTGAGATCAGCATAATGCACTGTATTCCATGAGCTTTATGGAATCCAAGCCAGAACCTAACTATAAAATTAATTATTTAGTGCATTACATCTAACTACTTAATAAAATTCATTTTTGGAAGCATAATTATTTATTCTGTAGAAACATCACTGATTTTTTCAAATGTTTCAATTGAAATGCAAAAGCAGATTGTAATTCTTTAAGGAGAGAAACTACTGTGAATTGTGACAGGTTCTCTAAAGTTCAAGTTGACCAGTTTCAACTAAGCATCAAAGATGATGATAAATGATTCATGAGCCAATGGATGTAGGAAAATCCAGATGGAATATTCAATGACAATATTCAGTCCTGTAATGTTAACTGAGAGTTGTAAAAGTATTGTTAAAATCAGTGACCCTACATAAATTATGTCAACAAAGTATACTAAAGATGAATGCAAGGAAAACTGAATGCTGTTATTGTCACATACTAGTTATTCTTGGAGGATTTTTCACAACTGGAAATATGAGGATGAATATGTGTGAAAAAATGGCTTACATTTGAGTGGTAAACTTCATATTTTTGGTAGCCCAATACAGCAAAGTATGCTGACTGTAGACCAGTTAATGAAAGAAGAAATTATACGTAGCTAGTGTTTTACTCATAAATTGCCTTCATATGTTGAAATATCCAGCATGACTTTGCTTAAGTACAAAAATCTCCATGCATCAATTTAACTAAAGTTGAAAAGATGCATGCTTAGATGTTATGCTAGAGAATAATAACATTTCTGAATAGCATATGTCCTATAGGCATTATACATACAGTTCAGGAATTATTGGATTCATACAACCAGGGAAATGTTTGAACACAAAGTATAATAGATTTACATGAGATATAACTCTGCTTGTAAGGAAAGGATGACAACTAGATTTCATCTAAGATCATTGTTATAGCAGAAAGCAAGAGATCAGACTTAGTTTGAGGACATTGTCCATATTTTCTATTTTTTCAGTGACAGAGCCTTTTCTTCTTCTTCTTCTTCTTTTTTAACAACTACACTTTTTTCTTAAAATATAAACCATGTGGAAAACAAATATTAGAATAACTGCTGTATATGAGTCCTCCATAAAAAAAAACTTAACTGAAGAAAAAAAAAACACAAATACAGGGCATAAATCATTGGTCAGTAAAATATTTATTTTTAATCTTAGAGTATTTGAGATTCAAATAATGAAAATCCAAACATTGCACTATAAATACAATTTTACAATTATTTATATATACACATATTTATTTTCAAACTCTGTTTCGGGGGGGTAATGGTGGTGGTATGCAGCAACGACAAAGCACACAAAGATTGTGACATGGTAATAGATACTTTTAAATCAACTTGAAGTAAAGAAAAGCCACAAAAGGACCTGCAAGAAGTAACAAAAGCTTGCAATGACTAATGTAAAACATTAACCAGTCTAGGTGTTATCATTATACAGTATTAAATTAGGCAGTGCCAACAGAGTAGGAAATATTAGCCTCTCAAATATGTTTGTGAGTATTTCCGTAATAACAAAGTCTTTTTCCTCAAATCATGCCATACTTTTACTGAAATCTAATTCCATTTTTAACCACTGTTTAGTAATGTAAACTTTAAATTAGGCTGTGTTTAATGTAGGTGAGTATCAGATGTTGACATTGAATATGTACACACAGTAGCCATTTATACCAGCTGTTGTCAATCGTGTTGTTTGTTAAGTAGATGGTTTATTGACGGATTGAATACTGGGTGGGTCAACTGCTCTACTGACACTTTTCAGTTACAACTCAGAAGCAAATACAAGTAAAAAAACAGTAAACACAATACAAGAGGAAAACAGGAATAATAATCTATGTGGAGTAAATATACAGTTACATGACTAAAGGTTGCTCAGCAACTAAATAGAGTGTATCCCTAAGACTATAAACTATTTATACAGGAGAGTAGGTATCTACAGTAGATAGAGTTGGAGTTAAAATAGACATACATGAGGTGGGATGTTAAATTGTTCCAGAATATTTTGGGTTTCCTCTTTGCCTGCAGAAACTGGGGAAAATACCAGCCAGTCAGCTCGAGTCTGTAAAGCAGGACTACTCAGCCTGTTTTGGCAGGTATGCATTATAGCTTATTTGAATTCTAAGAAGGACTGACTTTTTTTGTATTAGTAGGCAGGAAGTGCAAGATTGCAGGTCGTGTTTTTAAGAAGGCTCTTTCAACAATAAGCATTTTGAAAGGTGGTCATATTAAAGTGATAGTGTCTTCTTCAGTCTGTCTAACAGAGTAGTTTGGCTCTTTAATGGGTAGTTTGCAGCTCAACGGTGGGTAGGAACCCACATTTATGATTTTGGTAAGGAGAGAACCAAGAAAGATAGTAGCATGCTTGGAAATAGTCAGCCATTTGAATTTTGTTGGCCTGCTAGGACTGCAAATCTGCCAATTTTATTTAAAGTTATTTGAAGTTTATGAGTATTACACGAGGGATAGCGATACATAATTGAAAGGTTGTATTCTAGTTTGGGAATCAGGACATTTCAAGGTGTTCTGGTAGTGTGCATAAGAAGTTGAGGGATTCTGCAGCAAAGTATAAACTGGAATATCACTTTACAAGGTGACTAAATCTGTGCAAGTGTTAATATTTAGGGGATGGACCAAGCATTAGCCCTAAATACTTTTGATTACATGGGGATAAGGTGATGATGATGATTATTATTATTAATAATAATAATAATAATAATAATAATAATAATAATAATATTATTACCATCATCCATCAGAAGAATTTGCTTTAAACAGGGAAGTTTAAGAAGGGTGAAGAGCATAACATTTCTTTTATTGGGGTTAATCAAGGGTTTGTTATCAGAGGTCCATGCACATTGTTGACTGGTTGAGAGATTTTTTTCTTGGAGATATAACTGCAGATTGTCTGCTGATTTACTTCTTTCTATAAGGAGGATACAGTCTTTATCCTTTAATTTAAGAATAGGAATGTGTAGAAGAGTTCATTTATAAATAGAGAGAGAGAAGAGCAAAGGGCTTAGAAGCAATATTTTGGAATCTCCAGTGCAGAATGTGCAACTGTTGCAAATGGGGCTATTAGTGACCACCTTAAAGGATCTATTCTTTAAGTAATTTGAGAACCAAGAAATAGTATTGTCTCCAAGGTTAGGTGCATTAGATTGCTGCATAAGAGGTCATGATTTTCTGTTTTGAAGGCCTAGGTCATGTCAATGAAGACACCATCAGATGAGTCTTTCCCCTGTAGCACAGTTGCCCAGTGAATAACATTGTTGCTTCACAGCAAGATGTTTTCCGGTTTGATTCTTGGCTGGAATGCCTTCTGTGTGGAGTCTGTATGTCCTCCCTGTGTATGTGTGGGTTTCATCTGGGTGCTCTTGTTTTCCCCCACATTCCAAAAACGTGTCTGGTGCATTTCTCCCTGAGTCTCTGCTGAAAATATGCTATGTCACAGTCAGACTTTCCTGGCAAAAAATGTTAAATAAATTATATATATCCAGGAGAAAATGTATGCACTGTTGCCAATTTTTGGGAAGTCAGGTAGATACTGAGCAACAAAATGTCATTGTTAATGAAAGAACTTAGGAAATGGATTATGCATTTTACTGAATAAGACACCAGTCAGGAAATACATTTATTCTCCAAAGATAAGTGGACCAATAGTCAGAGAGAGGCAGTTTAGTGTAGTTATCTGAAATCACAACAGAGCTATAGAAAAAGGTAACTTGCATTTATTCTGAGGATTAGTAAAGGATGAGCCTCATTTCCTGAATCACATTTAAAAAACATAATAAAAATTATTCAATTCCATTACTGAAAAAAGTAGAAGATCCTTGGGAAGATGTGCATCTTAATAATGTAAGTTCCAAATAAAAGGTCAGATTTTAATGTATAAAATATGTTTAATACCTCATAAAGGAAATGCTGCAATGCATTGCTTATGCCTGAGATAAAAAAATAATGTTATTCACTGGTGTGTGCTTTATGTTAGAGAATGAATTCTAACATAATATTATCTGTAATACTGTGATCCTGATAACGGTAATATAGAGAGCTGAGCTTCAACCAAAAGTCCAATATTTTCTCAGTTACAGTAGATATCAAGTTACCATTGTTTAAGCAGATGATGCATGTAAAGTTTTTAATCATAGGAAATGTTGTTATATATAACAATGAGTTACCCATGAGGAAATAAAGATTGTCGATAAAGATTAGTAACAAATAATTATTGGACAGACCCAGCACTTCAACTACACATTAACAATCAAGAATTAGAATAAATGATTTATCCATGAAAGGTATGAAACTGCAATAATTTCTCAATTAGTGAATTAATCTCATTTCCAATATCTACAGAAGGTATTATCCTTTGTGATGGTAAAAGTTATGAGAAATCATTTATAATTTTTACCTTTCTTAAAACAATATAAACCAGGTCAAGATTTGAAACATTGAGTAAATCTTTTTTTTTTTTTTTTTTAGAGACTGGCACACTTTTATATATAAGTGTTGAGGAAATCTAGTCTATTAGTTTATTCGTAGACCTGTAAAAATGTTTGGGGAATAACAGTGGCAGCTGGTGACTTCAAATCAAGACAGCTGAATAGGTGGGGGTCAATGTGAATGGGTGTGGCCAACTAGAAAGGGGATGAGCTATGCTCAAAACCACAAAAACTGTAACTTTAATTAAATACGCTGCCCTGTGTGCCAAACCATCATTATGAGAGTCCAATCAAGACAAAATGAAGTGTAGAAGAAAAAACATATTTCAATCCATTGGCTGCATGACAGCTTACTTAATATCTAGATGGAAACAAAAAGGTTGTGAGGCATGAAAAAATAAATTACTTTTTAAATACATTACTGGAATGCTAGTCAAAATCAAGTATAAGAAAAACAAGCAGCACTCAACTCAAACCACTTCTCCTTGTACTCCATTTCTAATTATAATTTATATTCAGCTTTATTAAAGTACCAAGTAACATGCTGAAAGTAGCAATCTCTGTGATACCCCCACTTGTAAAAATGTTTCTTATCCAAAAAAGACCTGCTGCCTGACAACAACTATCTACTTGTTTCATGGGGAAAACATGATCAAAGTAAAAAAATGAAAAGCAAACAGGAAACCAGCTCAACATACATTGCTTAAAGGATTACTGCACAGGATATGGACCACACATGATAGATTGGCATTCAGTTTAGTTTGCAGGTAAAGCCTGTAATGAGCTCTTAAAATAATCTAATCCTGTCCTTTATTACAAATACTGTTATATGCATTTCAATACCCAAGGCTTATATGTTATCTAGTTATGTAAGTATTCTCTGCATGGCAACAACAGAAAGGCTTTCAGTGTTGGCAATTCTTTAACAGTATGCTTATTAAACCTTACTTGCATCTTACAATCTCAGACAAGCTTACCACATGGTCATTAAAGCATTGCTACTTAAACACAGAGCAACAGGCACTTTCTGAATAATAATAAGCATAAATCAACAGTATAAAAATATGATAGAAACCAGAACATTCTGCAAAATCAAGGACAGATGAAAAGCCATTGTAGTACTTGTGTCTACCTTGGATGGGGGGATAGTCTGCACATTTACACTGCATAACTGCTCCTTGCCTTGCTTGGACACATCCAGAGTCACTACATGGGGGAGTGGGGTGCAACAATTATGTCACAGTTTGAAATGTCTCTGGCTGACTGAGATGGCCCTGACACATTTGTCGTAACTCTCAACCTCAGAGCAAGAAATCTGGACAAAGCCATACATAGAAGTGGGACAAATGCCCAAAAATAAGGACAATTTTTAAATATTGCTCTTATAAACTTAGAAAGATAATAGAATAGTAGGTATTACATTAGCATGAATTTTCTGAAGGGTATGAAATCTGAAACTGAAATGTCTGTCATTATTTTCTAACTTCAGTCTTTAATGATTTGTCACTAATTTGCCAAAAAAACACAATTGATTCAAAAATATAAAATAGCCACACATTACAGCTGGGAACCTATCAAAGAAGGGACACTTTTTAATATTAATACTGCTAATTTGAGCAGCTGACAAAATAAAAGAATCTACATGCATTTCTGAAATAAAAGTAATCTATAACTGATTATTACAGTTATTTATTAATTGTAAACCCTCCATGTTTTCTTCCAAAATTGCCATTTTGCGGAGGGATTATTAGGGGAAGAGCAATATTTTGAGCCAAAATCGGGGACAGTTGAGAGGTTTGGATATGCCTAATTCTATAAAGCAATTTATTTGCATGTACCTCTCAACCTGTTAATGCAGGAAATCTGGACAAGGCCAAATATATGGGGGGAGCATATAAACAGTACTAAACATTGCTCTTGTATAAACTGAGACAGTTGATTGAATAACAGGTCTTGCTTTAGCATGCATTTTTGTGAAGGTTATGAAGTCTGAAACTCAGTGTCTGTCATTATTTAGTGACTTCATTCCTAAATGATTTGACAGAAAACCACAAATTTTATGAGGAACAAACCAAAAATAAGAAGCAAAAATCTATTAATTCTGCAAAAATCTGGACAGTTGAGAGGTATAGTTCAGCTGAGGCTGTCTTTGAGTTTGCTGCCCTCCCTCACAAAATCATGGTTGAATGGAGCTTCCCCCCCTACAGCCATTCCAATGAACCATTACTTGGCTATTTCACCCCATTTACCATAAATAGTAATGTGCATACTGCTTTACTTCTGCGATGATTTGGACTTCATTTGAAAGTTTTATTTTGCATTTTACAGCGCAAACACTAATAGATATCATATCTGCTAAACAAAGCAATGCAGTTTCACAATGAGAACAGATTTAGCATTGAAACTTCCACTTCAGTTCTTTATTCCATAAACGATCTGGTACCTCGGCTATTCGCCTTCAAAGGATCACATTACAGGTTTCAAAATGAACTCCTTATATACTTCATAAATAGTTAATTAATTGACAATTAACAATTAAATTCAATTATTCATCAAAATTTCATCAAAATTTAAAGTGATCTCTGTATATAACATATTAAAATATATAACATTTACTTCCTTAATTTATTTTAACCTTTTAAACTAATTCTATTAAAGAACCAATTATGCTTGTGTAATATAATATAATATGTCCCTTCAATATACAAATTACATATATGCAAAATGCTTTTGATGTGTGAAAATCACTATTACATTGTTTGCAAGGGAGAAGATATAGTGGGTAAATTGTTAGAATTGGAAACAAGAATGATACTTAAATATAAAACACTGAAACCATTTGGTTTAAATCAAGAGCTGGGTTTATAAAAAGTATTTATATATTGTATGTAAAATGTATGTAGATTAGAATTTTGTATATTTACATTTATTATTGTTTGCATTTAGCTGCTGTTAATTAGCAGGTGAATATATATCACTAGAAAGTAAATTATTTACTTCTACTATAAGAATTTAGTTTGAATAATTGTATATAATAATATCAATTCTGTCATACATTTATTTTGTGTTTTGTAATAGTGATTTTCACACATCAAAAGCATTTTGCATATATGTAATTTGTATATTGAAGGGACATATTATATTATATTACACAAGCATAATTGGTTCTTTAATAGAATTAGTTTAAAAGGTTAAAATAAATTAAGGAAGTAAATGTTATATATTTTAATATGTTATATACAGAGATCACTTTAAATTTTGATGAAATTTTGATGAATAATTGAATTTAATTGTTAATTGTCAATTAATTAACTATTTATGAAGTATATAAGGAGTTCATTTTGAAACCTGTAATGTGATCCTTTGAAGGCGAATAGCCGAGGTACCAGATCGTTTATGGAATAAAGAACTGTGGTGGAATTGACTGTTGGTGTGTTTTGGGCAGAAGTGCTTACTTGCTACTGTGTGTTTCGTTGTTAGCATTGAAACTTCTCTGCCCTTGAAAACTCACAATCACTGAAACAGCATTGAAACCCACATTCAAAGAAAATACATTTTGCCAGTGGCAGATTAACTTTGGGTTTGGGCTGTTTTCAAATCACAGGCCCCTTGCACATGAAACATACACATGCTCTTTCATACACCTTCCTGATTGTATTAAATTATATTCCATGTACAATACATTACAGTTTTAGAGGGTGTTTTAAATTTATTGTTTTGAAATTTTTCCAGTAAACAGTAATGACAAAACTACCCAATTCAGAACATTTCCATCATAAAAGTCTACTCAAACTTCCACAGTCCACCAGTATCAGTACATATGCACAATCTCTGAAGACGTAAATATCATCTAAATAATTTCACATTAAAGAGATATGTAACTAATGAAGAGGTTTCTGCTAGTAAACAACTTTGTATTTCATTGTTTCATCTACAAATAAAGTGCCTGTTACCCTTGAGGAATAAATTGCATATCTTACACTAAAAAAAATATTGCAATAGGGAATGGATGGCAAACTCATAGGCTCATAGTTACTAGGTATCTTCACCAAAAAGGAGTGCAGCATCCACCACTTTTGCAACACAGTGCAGTATCAGCAATGCATCTATCTACTGTGGGAGTAGAACCCACAGCCTTCTGCATCAAATACAAGTATACTACCTGTTGTGCTATTAACAATGCAAGCAGACTTACCATAAGCAGCACTAAACTTTTGCACCCCTGCAGCTCTCAGCTCCTTGTAAAATCGACTCACTCAGCTGTATCTCTGAACTTTGCAACACAAAGAAATTTGGAAAAAGTCAAAGTTTATTGTGTGGAGGGGGGGGGAGAGACAAAAGCCCAAAAACCAGGGACACATTTTAAACATTGCTTGTATAATGTTGGAAAGTTGCTAGAATAAAATGCTGTGTTACCACCATACATTTCACTGCCAAGCCTTAAACCCAGGACGCTGTGCAAAACAGTCAGAGCAACATACCACTATGCCAAATCAGCTGTTTTGTGAAAGAGGAAGATGGAAACTTAAATGGCTACCATTTAGTGAATTCAGTTCTCACCATAGCACAGCTGTCAACCTCTTAGCACAAAACACCTGAACAAAGCCAATAATGGGTGAATACAGCCCCCAAACATTCAGTGAATTCAGTTCTCACCATAGCTCCGAACCTCTTAGCAAAAAACTCCCGGACAAAGCCAGTAATGGGGGAATATAGCCCCCAAACATATTCAGTGAATTCAGTTCTTACCATAGCTCTCAACCTTAGCACAAAACCTTGATGAAGCCAATAATGGGGGAATACAGTCCCAATAATAGGGACAAATTTCAAATATCCATCTTATACACTTAGAAAATTGCTAGAATAAAAGCTTTTGTTACCATGCACTTTCTGAAGAATATGAAGTCTGATATTGAAATGCGTGTCATTTTTAACATTTGTTAACCAGGAAAGTCTGACTTAGAACAAAAGCTAATTTTTAGCAGAGGCCCAGGGAGAAACACTCCAGACAGACACATGTCTTTGTAAGATGGGAGGACACTAGAGAAAACAAACACGGTGAAGGCATACAGACTCCACACAGAAGGTAAGGCACCTAGCTAAGAAACAAACCAGAGAACCTGTAGCTGTCAGGCAACAATGCTACCACTGCACCAATGCACTACTGGCTTTGCAAGGACTCAAAAATACAGAAACCACAGATTTTATGAGGAATAGAACAAGTATGAGGGAAAATTCTGCAACATTTTTACAAATGGTGGTGGGTAGGGAATTCAGGCTCTTGCCACCTGGACTCAAGGTACAGGGTTCAAGCCTTATTCTCTACCCATCACCATGTAGCACCTGGGGCATTTTATACACACACACACACACACACACACACACACACACACACACACACACACACACACACACACACACACACACTACTTGTCCTTCATAATGGTGGCGATCAGCCAATCCACTCTGCAGCCCAGCTACTAAATCCTCTGGCTCGCACATGGGTCTCCCACGAGAGCACCAGCTAAATCCTCCTGTCTATAACAGCCTGCGCATGAGTCTCCAGTGAGATGTGAGGAGGCTGGAGCCTCCTGCCTGCAGGTGATGCAGTCCGGTGACCTTCTGGTCTGTGCGGTTGTCACCGCAAAGACCTCTGGGCTGGAAGGGCGGAGTTTCCTGCCTTCCCTATCCGGACTGCCAAAGAGAGCAGTCTGGAGCTCAGAAATGAGCACACATGCATGCTTGGAGTTCTGGTCTGCCTAACAGAGCAGTCAGGAACCATGCACGCATGTGCAGAGTTTGTGAAGTTGTTTTATTTTTTTAATTTCTTTTATTCATTTTACAGGTGGGAGGGCTGCAGTCCTGCAGTCCTATAGCACGAGCCGCCCCTGGGGAATAATGAAATTAAATTGTTTCAAAACTATAAGACCCTTGGGAAGCTATTTATCTCAATAATGGAAGATCCAGCTAAAAGGCCAAATTTTAATTTGCTGTAGTTATCTAATACTGATCTTTTTTTATTCATAACTGAGTCTAGATTAATATAGCTAATTGAGAGTCTTTTCTGTACTTAATGCATGTACTTAATGCAAAGGTACTTTGACTCATTCAGTGAAACATTAATGTAAGAGGACAAAGATGGGTTTGTTTTTGTAACAAAATTACTGAAAAGATTAAGTTTGCAGTTGTAGACCTTATTATAATTTATTATCATTACTATGTGTTTGTAAATAATAACACTGTGGGACTCAAAAAGTATAGGAAATGTTGTCAACCAAAAAATAATAAATGTCATTAAATTACTAAGTCATTTTCATACAAATAAGAGAATAAAGAGACCAGAGACAACACAGTATTCCCATGTCATGCACCGAGTTTCTAATTGCATCTGATAGTTGACCATTAATAAAAATGGATGTAGAAGCTAAATCATAGAGAACTTTAATAGTGTGAATATGCAGCCTAGGATGATATTTAGTGCTTCATAAAGGGCACTCAACACCTGCTGTAATGCATTACTGATGCTTGAGATAAAAACTTTTTGCTGTTGACTCTTGTATGAATTCTAACATAATATTATCTGTAACACATCGAGTACTGTGACTATACTCTGCATTCTGGAAAAAAAGATAACTTTGTTAAGCACTATTTTATGCAAGGCATAATACCACCTTACTTCTTGTTCAGTCTTGTTTATGTTATGGTCAAAAATAAATTCTAACATAATATTATCCGTAGTGCATAAATCATGGTAATTATGCACTGAATTATGGAAAAAATGATCTTTCAAGCACCTTTCAGAACTGCAGTACTCTGGTCAGTCATTAGAACACAATAGCATTCAGTGGCAGACATCACAGAACAGCAGTGAGAATCTAAAACAGCTTTGCAAACCGTAAACCACTTCACTGTCTCACACATCCACATACAAGCATACACATACACAAGCATACACATACATAAGTATACACACACACATACATGCATACAAGCAGTGTGTGGCAAGTTGAAGTCTCTAATAACTTTTAAAGCTGTTCATTCATCAGACAGACATTTGAATTCTACCTAGTATGTCTGTGGCAACAATTCTTTCTTTTATGGATTTTAAAGATGTAAAATACTTTTTTTTCTGTAGCTGGCACTACATAAAGCATATAGATGTTAATGCACTACAAATAATTATGACTGGGTCTCTTTCAGAGTAAATAATCATTTGTTTTGTGTTCTCAACAGGAATGTGAAGATATCCTTTCATACTTCAGTTTACTTTTCTTCTAGGTGAATGTCATATCATCCATGTTTGAATACATGACAACTTGGTTATGATTAGAGACCCAGTTCTAATCATCTGCATCTTTCGCTTGCCTGCTTTCCATAAAACAAAAATGGAATTTTGAGATTTTTACCTTTGCTACTAAATCAAATTCCATAACTGAAATAGTAGCATAAAGACAAAATTAACACATGATTTGGGTTGTTTGTCACAATAATAATGAGGCATTGTTATATATTACGGTGACACAGTCTTATCTACAATATAGAAATGTAAAGGAATTCTGATTTTGGTAAAAACTGATGCTCCAACTGGCAGCTAAGGCAGGTGACTAATGCTTTGACTCGTTAATGAACTGCTTCATGTGCCAAGGCTGCACGATTTGAATCTTCCAACCTTTACTTACCTACTTCATGACTCTGAGCAAGTCATTTAACCAGACAATGCTCCTGATATAAATCTGTTTTAAAGCCTAATTGATTGGGAGATGGTTAACTGACTGTGTCTGGGCTAGGACGCAGACATATGTTCACACACACCACACACACACACACACACACACACACACACACACACACACACACACACACACACACACACACACACACACACAAACACACACACACACTTGTACACAAAGGAGATTTCTGCCATTCTTCAGATCTGCACTCCAGCTGTATTCCTCTGTTTCATAAAGTAGCAGCCATTCCCCATAAAGCAGGTCCAATCAGAACATGCAGCAAAGCTCTTACCATGCTTAAGCTCGCTCTACTGTGCTTCTTTCCATTTCAGTGCTGTGTACTTCATGCATACACAGACTCTGGTGGCACAACTGGAAAAATAGCTATTTTTGTTAGCTGACAATGGGATTCTCCAAAGCTGTGGTCCCTGGGCGGGTATCTGTTTCACCCCTATTATAATCTAACACTGGTTAGACTTCTTGACATATAAACCTAATTCAGCTATGGAGCTTTGGCAAAAAGGAGAGAAACTATTACTTTCATCTCTTAAAAAAGTAAACCAAGACTTCTTTAGATTAGAGGTGAGAAGGAAACAGTGATTGGAAGTTTATTAGGTTTATAACCAACAGGTTACCACCTCCTCAGTGGAAACAGGTAACTCTTGGTCATGTCAGTTATGGGTTCCTGGCCATGTATAGCATTCTTGTTGATCTGTTATGTGGTAAGATTGAAATAGTGATAAACTGGTGGTAAGGTAACCTGGTAACCATATTACTCAGCAAAATAATTTAATATTTCTTTTTTTATGTGAACTCTTAGTTGAAGTTATTAGTAAACTGTTCTGCCTTTGTACATAGAGTGCAAACACTGGAGACAGAACATCCCTACCCCTATAAAAATACTAAGCTGACAAGCTTTACCTACCCCCCTCACCAAATGTACTGCAGAGAACTCAGCTATCCTGTAGAACATAAAGTTTAAAAATATACAAAAGCTTGCCTATTTTTTCTCCTCTGTTCTAGGAAAACCTGGACTAAAAATTAGGCACTTACCTGCAGCCAAAGATATACCACCAAAAGATAAGTTTCCCCAGAGAAAAAATCTTTTTGTGAGTACTGGCTTGCATGCTGTACTGCAGATTTCACTCTCCGCTGTTCTCTGTTTCACGATCCTATTATTCTTCCTTGCTTGAAGATGAACTGCTGTAGTCCTCAGAAGTTTGCTGGCTGAAGAAATAATCGTCATTGCCAGAAAACTACTAAATCCTAATGCTGCTGCCATTCAAAAGAAAAAAAATTATTGTTGCCACAAAGAAAAGTAAAGTGCTCCCAGTAGTGCATCGCAGAGGTACGAAAACTGTCACCTGGAAGTGTCTCATTATTTTTCCGTTTCTCCTGGTTGGCTCGCTTTGCATCAGTAATCAACCTCTGATTGGCTCCTAATACCTGTATGCTGATTAGCTATTTTTGTGGTATATGAGCCAATCAGAATGCGCAAAGTGGAGCCAACACTCAATGCAGAACAGCGGAACTTTGTGAGTTGTGTGCCTTAAATGCGGCGTGCTCCGCATAATCTGGAGCACTTGGCAGCTCAGACCTGGTTTGGACTGTCAGGTGAGGAAAAAAAACACCTTCTCCATGGTACAGCACTTCTTTCTCACATGTGAGAAGGGGTCAGTGATTAATTTGGGTCTACTCTGTAATGTTGCCTCTAAAGCTGTCCAGTAATTTATGTTTTGTGTTGAGTGGTATCCAGACAAGGAGTCAGAGCTGCCATCCTTAGAGTGAATGATGGTTTGTCAAACACCTGACTCCATGTGAGAGTTAAACATTATATTTGTACAAAAAGTATGCCAGAGGTGAAATAATATATTACGGTCCCTTTGTGGACAGCAGTGGAGTTATGTTGTCTTTTTGTCTTTAACATATTGTATAATTTAATGTAAGATAGTGCAAAAAAAGTGATCAAAATGTATAAAAAACCCAATTAAAGCACTCTCACTGAGAAATAAAATGACAAATCAAACGGAAAATTGTGTTAAATGCTAACAGCTATGAAAATACCTATTGTTAAATGCATAAAAACCTGCCTTTATTTCAACATTTGAGTTCAGTAAAACTTGAATAATAGCAGTCCTAAAAGAAAAAAGAAAACTGAGTTTTAAAATTAGCTTCTAATGGGCCAAACATACAATAACATAAAGGATAGATGACTGCTGTACATATGCTGCAAACATTTTTTTTTTTTTTTATAAAACAAAGCATTCTAGCCATTAGGGTCTGGTGCTTTACATGTTTTGACATAATAAATCACATCAAGGAATCCTAGCATGAAGAAATCCTTTCCCAGGATAGTTTTGTGTTCTGGGAGAATGCTATGTGTGAAATGTTAAAAGAAATTTATAGCAGCTTGTAAAGTAATTTGTGATTTACTAGAAGTGGTTATGCCAATATATGTCTTGTAAAAAGTTGACAACATAGCTTAGTGATGAGTATGAAATACCCTGTTTTTCCTTATTGAGGTTGAACTGTTTGAGACATGAGTCAGTTTAGGCAAGCTTGCCAATAAGATGGAATACAAACCTTGTCTGTATACTTATCTCCTATTTGTGTCTCAGAGACGGACTAACTGGATGGATGAATTCTTTTTTTCCCTAATATTCATACACATACAAGTTCACATTATTACAAATAAAGATCAAATATATGTCCAGGAAAATTGCAGTCTTGCTGTATTTGATCACTGCAGCCTTCTCTTACTCAAATATTGAAAATAGTAAAACTGCCCATGTATCTTTATAGTTTTTTACAATTTATTAATGTGTAGTTGTGTCCATTATAAGCATGTGACTGTGTGAGTTTCTATGTAAATGTGTGTGTGTGTGTGTGTGTGTGTGTGTGTGTGTGTGTGTGTGTGTGTGTGTGTGTGTGTGTGTTTCTGTGTGTGTGTGTGCGCAAGCACGCATACGTGCCTGCATATTATGTTTGCATGTATGTGTGCATGTTTTATGCATGCATGTTCACATATACATAACGTATATGTTTGTGTGTGTGTGTGTGTGTGTGTGTGTGTGTGTGTGTGTGTGTGTGTGTGTGTGTGTGTGTGTCTGGCTGTATCTATTCATTGTTTCAGTGCTCATAATTTTTAGCTTTACAATATTTCAATCTGACAACGCAACAGCATTTCAGCTAACAGTCTCATTTGTAAATAGTGCTATATTCCATGAGAATGGAAATACACCAGAAATCAACACCACAGATAAAGCCATCAGATGGTACAACCTTGTAAAACACTTTATGCAAGTCAGTGTTCAGCAGAAATGAAATGACCTTGAAGACATAAAAAATGCTACGTAAATATTGCAATCAAATATTGTATATATGCATAAAAAATAAAAGAAATTGTTGCTTCATAACGATTATTGCTGCTTCACAAAATATATGCCATATCGTAGAAAATGATAGCAAATATTTTTGGAATGCACTTTTGCAAAGGAAACAATAATCTGATATTGCTAACAGATAATGGTGGAAGGATCCTCATGCAGCAGGAGACAAAAAATTGAGAAAGAACTCAAAACTATTATGCATACCATTTAGTAAGAAGAATTTCTATTTATTTTCAAAATTTCTGCTAGAGCTGATGATAGTGTATTTTCATCAATGTGTGTACACAAACTTGTATGTGAACATGCACACATACACACGCACACGTGTGCACATGTGCACGCATGCGCACGCACACACACACACACACACACACACACACACACACACTGGATCAAAACTGACAATAGTTAGGATTAGGGCTATATATATCAGCTCAGATTAGGTGCAGTTATGAAAAATTACAGTGAGATTTAAAATGAAGGCATGATCAATTTTTACTTAAATTTCATTTTAACAGCAGGAAGGAATAAAATGGCCTTCTTTCAGGTTAATTGCTGTCGCATACTAATTTAAAAATGTCACTGTACCCTACATAAAGCTGTAGCAGAAGTATGGTTGGAACTAGGTTTTTGTGTGATACTTCTGTAAGCACTATTACTCATACAAACTGAGTTATTTGTGCTAAATTAATTCATTTCTCTCTCCCATCAGAAAATTACTGTACACACCCACACTGGCTGCTGAAGTTATTTTCAGTATCACATAATTTACTTTTTCTGTTTCTCATATGAATTCTTTCAAACAAGATTGCATATTGGATGAGCATATTTAACCAAACTACATAAAACAAAATGCTTTTAGGCTGTGTACATAATGAAAATAATATTAATAAAACAGTAGTAAAAAGCTAAAAAGTTATTAAGTAAGGCTTTTTTCTGAATTTTTAAATAGTCCCAGCTTTTATTCTTAGAAAATATATCATTGTGTGCCACATAACAGCAACTTGAAAGTTTATGTCATTCTCTGTACTAGAGTTGCTAATTGTAAAATATAGTAAAATAATGAAAACCTAACCACCTGCCCAAAACAGAAGCCCAGATACACCCCTTCTACTGACCGTTCAGGTCATAAAGAACTGGAGAGTTATTTACAGTAGTGTATTGGTTATTGTTCCAAGGACCAAAAAGTAGGCTTTGTGGACATTAAATATAATGCTATAGGAAATGAGAATTTAATGTAATCACTTATGAAAAGGGGAGTAAAGTATCAGTTATAGGATATGAAAGAAAGGGGGTGCACATAACATACAAAATGTACCCTGCAAAGTTGAATGCTTAACTTATGTTTTCCAGAAGATGCCAAAATGAACACAGACATTAAAAAAAATGGTTTTAGGGATGACTCCTGTAACAATCCACCCATCACTGCGCACCAGTAATCAAAAAGCCTCAGTCCTTACCACTGGCAGCAGTGGGGAAGGTACATGGGAAGGATGACAAGTACACAGACAGTATTTCCAGATGCAACTCTCTGCATCAAGTGCAATTCCCCTTAAGAGCACACAAAGATCACAGTCAATCCGGGGCTGGTTTCTCCCTCTTTCTCCAGATCCCCAGTAAGACTCCCCACTGGCACAGCTATACAGTTGAGATCTCAGCTGAGTGGCCAAGCCAAGACCTCTAGCACCTTCTCTGTCCAACCAATGCTTTGTGTCCCTGCTCAAGTAGCTGACAAACATGATCTTTAAGGTTTGACTGTTTATACACACACACACACACACACACACACACACACACACACACACACACACCTGGGAAAGGCTGGCACAGGTTTACTAGCTATGCACCCTTTTGCCCAGACAATAAGGAAGTTATCACTGCCACCAGCCAACTCTTATCAGCTACTTTAAGGTACTTAACAAAGGGTGCCCAGTCTTACTGTGTGATATTAATTAATACAAATGGAGAACATCAATATCTGTGCAGTGACTGAAACCTGGTTCAAGGCTCCAGAGAGCACCCCTACACTACCAGGCTATAACTCATACCACACTTTTTGGCCAAGTAACCTGGACCGAAACACCAAAGGCGGAGGTGTGTCCATATTCATTAAGGATATCCACACCTCCAGTCTAGTTGCTCAGCATAATGCAGCCGAGGTTATCCAAGTGCAACTAACTCTGGGCAAAACTGCAATCCAAATTGTAGCTTGCTACAGATCCCCCACCATGCCCCAGGATTCCCACTCCTCTTTTCTTGATGTACTGGAAAATATTAGGGTTCAACCAAACACCCTAATAATGGGCAACTTCAACTACTCCACCATTAACTGGGAAAACTACTCGTGTACCAACTACTTCGCTCAACGCTTTCTGGAATTCATAAACTCCAATGCCGTGGATCAACTTATCCACACCCCCACCAGGGGCAGCAATATCCAAGACCTAGTCATTACCAACATGAGTGACAAGTGTTACCCCTGAAGTCAACTCCTCATTGGTCCCATTTGACCATAAACTAATCACCCTTGATATCCACATCCCGCCCCCACCCCCATTAAGGAAACCATGGTAAAAAATTTCTCCAAAGCCAACTTCATGCTTCTTAAGACACAAGTGGTGAACTTCATGACACCCATGCAGATGGACAATACAGTTACAACTGCTGAATCCTACACAAATGCACTCTATAAGCACTTACACGAGTGCATGGATCGTGCTATCCCAAACAGAACCAATACGCTATCCTCCAAAAAAAAAAGGAAGCCAATCTGGTGGTCCCCTGCTGTAAACAAACTGTACATCAGAAAGAAGAAACTGTTGCAAAAGAGAGTAAAATCCCATGAGTGGAGGAGCTCCCTGGTCAGCCTCAGTAAGAAGCTGAGATCCCTTATAAGATCCTCCAAAGCTAGCTATGAAAACAAAATCCCCACTAATTCTAAGGACAACCACAAAGAATTCTATAGCTATGTCAAGAATCTCGATGGCAACACCCAGATCTGCTCTGAGTTACTGCACAATGGCATGAAAATTACAGAACCAACTGATATTGCCAACATCCTGGTAGATAGCTTCAGTGCTAACTTTACCCCCAACCGCCTAAAGGGCCCATATCTATACAGGAAGAATGCAGCATCCCTGTAATCACAACCATGCAGGTAAAAGCTGCACTCTCTAAAGCCAAAAACACAGCATCCATGGGACTGGACAACATCCCAGGCTGTGTTTTACACAAACTTCAGAACGAACTGGCTCCCCACTTAAGCACCATGTTCAATAATAGCCTTGCATCAGGCTTTGTGCCCACTGAATGGTGCACAGCAACAGTTATCCCACTCCACAAAGGGGAGCCACCACTGATCCCGGGAACTATCGACTTGTTAGCCTGACAATTCTGGTCTACAAGGCCATGGAACGTATCATCATGGAACTCATAAACAAAGACATTGGTAACCTCCAAACTCTGGATCCCACCCAGTTCGGGTTTGTGAAAGGCAGATCATGCCTCCTGAACCTGATTGACTTCTTTGAGGCAGTCACCAAAGCCGTAGATGAGGGTAAGGTGGTTCACACAGCCTATCTTGGCCTTGCCAAGGTTTTCGACACCATCCCCATTCTGGAATTATAACTAAACTCACTAAACTAGGAATAAATCCCTACATCACAAGATGGGTTGCCAACTGGCTCACTGACAGAACCTATACTGAAAAGGTTGCAGACTTCAAATCTGACCTCAAAGCAGTGACAAGTGAAGTACCACAGGGTTCCATCCAGGGACCTCTCCTGTTTGGTATCTACTTCTATGAAGTACAGGTTAACACAGAAGGCCTCTGGCTAATGAAGTTCGCAGATGACTGCAAACTAGGAGCCATAGTCAAGTCCCCAAATGATGTGGACATCCTACAGAAGAGCCTCACTGAGACAGACGCCTGGTGTCAGAGCCATGGCCTCAAGCTCAATACCAAAAAGTGCAGTGTCATCCCCTTTGGTAAAAACTCTGCACCCATGAACTACCACATAGGCAGCAATCTACTTAACACCGAATGTGAGATAAGAGACCTTGGGACCCAAGTGGACAGTAGTCTCTCCTTTGATAGTCACTTTACCACAGTAGTCAGGAAGTCTTCTACATGGCACACCTCATCATAAAAGGGTTCTCATCCAGGAAAAAAGAGGTCATTGTTCCCCTCTACTCGATACTCATCAGACCCATTATAGAGTACAATGGCCCTTTTGGAATGTACCTCACAAGACATCTGCAGCAGCTGGAAAAGCCCCAGAAGTACCTCACAAAGAGGATTACTGACATCAAACAAATATCCTACACTGACCGCCTCAAAAAACTATAGCTTTACTCCATAGCATATTGTCTACTGCAAGCTGATCTCTGCCTAACATATAAAGCTATGTCAAACCCAGAGCTGTTGGACATACTACACCTAAAGAAATCCCAATCCCTCTGAGCTGCATGCTCTAGGGACCTAAACCTTGTCACCACAATCAACAGGACATGCTGGAGGGATAGATTCCTGTCCCAGAGACTTTCCATACTCTGGAACAGGCTACCCATCTATGTCAAGCAAAGTTCTTCATTAGCATTCTTCAAGAAAAATCTTGATGAGTGGTTGGAAAATATTAAATACACCCCGGGGATCACTTCTGTGTCTCTGCTCGACAGTGGCACAGGAAAATAACTCTCATGCATGGTGTAAGCCAGGGAACCTTGTTGCCTAGGCTTATGTAGGTCCTTGGGCTAATAGCCTAGTACCTACCTATGAACCTATGAACCAAGAGCAGGGCTATTAGGAGTGGACAATATAGTGCCACTAAATAAATATGCAAGTACTCTCAAAACCTGAATATATCTCACAAAGATCAGCCACAATGTAAGGTTTAAATATATTTAATAATAAATAATAAAAGAACAAGAAAATACTCAGTATATATTGACAGTGACATCCGAGCTCAAAAACACAGGACATATTTAAAGCAACATTGCAAGACAGTCTCAAATAAATAAAGAAAGGCATTTAAACTATACTTCACTGAGAATTACTATACCCTAGATAACTTACTTAAGAGCAGGTCAGATGTAGTGAATGGATCTTCTAGTTTTTGTCAGGTCAAAGACAGAATACAGAATGCCCTATCTCTCGCAGAGATTTCTCAAGTCAATATCTCAAATATTACTGCTGGGATAGCTGGCAGAATGACATCATTTCTTGTCATCTGACTCTATCTCAGGTGAAACCCCCACTGCTGGAAGCTGACAGCATTTAGCATTTACCTGTGAAAATATATAGACCTCAGAATGTCGGCAGATGCTGCAAGTCATAAAACAATTACATCCCTTCATATTTCAAGACTAGTAATTATTTCACCTTAAAGACAATACAAAAAGCTCTCTATTATAGGCATTCAGTCTCTAGCTGCAATAAAGTAATTTAATTTCAATTATTTTTCTGAAGTTAACCTCCTGTATTCCAGTTTCCACTATTAAAATATATACATTTAAACAGTTACAACAGTGTATGTACATTTCTGTTCTCTTCAAGGAGGGCACATTGTGGATACATCTTTAAGTTCAGTACTTTACAAAATATCTTTTTTAGCACACGTCTTTACAGACCAGTTTCATATACACATGCCATACAGTTCTAATACATTTGTAGCACAAGCATCTTATATAGATCATACTGATACTCACAAATGACATATAATTATTTACAAAATTCCAGATAGCTGTGCTGGCAGTATCTCCCTTTGTCACAACTGCTTTGTCAGATAATATAGTTTAGAAAGTATATTCTTCTGTACTGTTGGCAAAGGCAAGTCTTGAGCAATCTAAAATGACATTATGTGGGGTTACTTCAGGTAGTTCTTAGCTAACTTAAAATTGACATTCATACACAGGTAGCTACATTGTCTGGATTCTGTGGTATTAGCATAAAAAATGGCTTCAGAAATAAGCAATCCTAGCAGGTTATACAGGACAAGGGGAAAGTCAAAGGTTCATAGGTTCATAGGTAGGTACTAGGCTATCGGCCCTGGGGCCTATACAAGCCCAGCCAAAAAGGTACCCTGGCTTTTGCTACCCAAGAAAATAATTTTCCTGGGCCACTGTCGAGCAGAGCCGCAGAGGTTATTCCCGGAGTGAATTTCATATTTCCTATCCAATCGTCAAGATTTTTCTTGAAGAGTGCTAATGAGGAGCTTGGTTTGATATAGATAGGTAGTTTATTCCAGAGTATGGGATGTCTCTGGGACAGGAATCTATCCCTCCTGCATGTTCTGTTTATTGTGGTGACAAGGTTTAGGTCCCTAGAGCATGTAGCTCGGAGGAATTGGGATTTCTTTATGTGCAGCATGTCCAACAGCTCTGGGTTTGACATAGCTTTGTATGTTAGGCAAATATCACCCCTGAGTAGGTGATATGTGATGGAGTAAAGCTGGAGTTTTTTGAGATGGTCTGCATAGGGCATCTGTTTGAGGCCGGTAATCCTCTTTGTGAGGTATTTCTGTGGCCTTTCCAGTTGTTGTAGATGTCTTGTGAGGTACATACCAAAAGGAGCGTTGTACTCTATAATGGGTCTAATGAGTGATGAATAGAGGGGAACAATGACCTCTTTTTTTCTGGATGAGAAACGTTTTGAGATGAGGTGTGCCACGTAGAAGGATTTCCTGACTACTGTGGCGATGTGATTATCAAAGGAGAGACTACTGTCCACCTGTGTCCCAAGGTCTCGTATCACACTTTCGGTGTTAAGTATACTACTGCCTATGTTGTAGTTCACGGGTACAGAGTTTTTACCAAAGGGGATGACAGTGCACTTTTTGGCAGTGAGCTTGAGGCCATGGCTTTGACACCAGGCATCTGTCTCAGTGAGGCCCTTTTGTAGGATGTCCACATCGTACATGGTAAAAATAATGTAGAAAGATATTCTGCAATTCTACAATATGAAAAAGCAATTACAAATAAAACTATTCCACAGACAGCTAATATTAATAAAAATGCTAAAATCATACTGCAAATAATACTGAAGTACCTGAAGTTGCTGTTGAAGACTGGTAATTTCTGCGATTCTCAGTTCTCTGGACTTATTAGTGGTTTCAATTTCATGACGCTGACTTGAAAGATGAAAACAAACATCTTGTAACTTTCCTTTCAGCTGTTGTTTTTTGTCATTCAGAGCTTTGAATTTTGAGGATACATCCAGATCTTTGTATTAGGTATTTCAAATTTAGCAAAATGGGGCATGTATGGGCTTGTGGTCTACAAATGTGCGAGATGAAAAAACATCTGAGGAAGTGTTAAGAAAGACAAGATATGGCACAGTGATAGGTTGTTTAGAGACAACAGCTGTATCTATCTATCAAGATAGTCTGTATACTATCAAGGTAGAAGAGAAGGAGGCCATTGTCAGAAGGGACACAGCCTCAGACATAACCACAGTTAAACCTGCAGTGCTCAGACAAGAGCAGTCCTTGCCTGGACAGACAACTCCAGTTAGGGCCTTAGCTATGAAATCTTTTCATGTACCTTTGGCCATATTCTACCTGGACTAGGAAGTAGGGGATGGTAGCAAACAGCTGGCTGTGCTTGAAGTGGGGTTTGCATAATGGTTAAGTTGTTTGCCGCACTAACACATGATACAAGGTTTGATTCTCACCTTTGAGAGAGAAATTAGCTACAGTTAAAATGGCCCACAGGGGCAAATGGCTATGAACCTATAAAAATGTTCATGCTAGTGTCCTAAGAGGAAATTATTTTTGAGAGTAGAATACCTTGTGTGCATGTTACTAGATACAGTCAGGCAT
The DNA here is from genome assembly GCF_019279795.1 of Protopterus annectens. Lineage (NCBI taxonomy): Eukaryota > Metazoa > Chordata > Ceratodontiformes > Protopteridae > Protopterus > Protopterus annectens. The sequence continues at coordinate 188,967,396 of NC_056736.1, read as the reverse complement.
GGAGGCAATCTCATGCAAAAGGCAGTGTGAGTGTGACCCAGCCTGAGCTCAGAACTTCATCTGGGGCAGATGATGCAGATCCTGCATTTGGGGAGCTGGTCAATAGTAGAGACCAAGGATATGAGCTACAGCAGTGAAAATGTACTGAGCTTGTCTTGTAATGTGGTACTTTTATTGGAAAGATAAGTGACACTAGATATTCAGATTGTGTTGCATCACTAGCAGATGACACAAGCCTTTCTTTGCATATGGAGATGATGAGGGTCAGTAAGGATGAACTAAGGTAGTCTTAAACCTCATGCTCAGCTTTATGGGACTTGAGGAAGGTAGCCAAGATAACTCCAATTACTAAAGAACAAAGGGAGTGCATATACTGAGACAAAAGATGGTTGCATTAAGAATGGGCTTCTATAGGAGAGCTACTGTGAGAAGTTTTACAGCAGTTGTTAATAACAATGGCCTAAATAATTACACTTCTGGGCAAAGCCTTTGAAATTCCTTTTGTAGGCCATATTGGCATAAAGCATACTAACAGATGGTTTACAAAGAATTGTTATTGGTGTAGGATAAGGCTATAACAAGGCACTGTAGGACCAATGAGTAGTGCCAGAACTTTGGCAAGGTTGAAAAAAAAAACTGATTTGATTTTTTTTCTTGTTGTCTAGGAATTATTTCAGAGGGTAGCTATGGAAACTGTGGGACATCTGAGTACTCAGATTTCCACAGTATGCTGGTAGTTGTGTATTATGCCACGAGATACCCTGTGTCTGTGGCTTTTTCTTCCACTGAGGCAGATAAAACAGCACACGCTATGTATTGCGTTACAAACATTTTCAATAAGGTAGATTTTTCTTTGAGAAAACTGATCGATAAACGTGCAAACTTTGACAGACCTGCTGGCATGTCTGTGGAAGGACTGTGGGGGTAAAGCACTTAAAAGACTACTGTCTACCATACATAGAGAAATGGTCCAGTGGAGAATTTAACTGTACATTGAAGACTATATAGACAGCATTTGCAGACTGGTTCAAGAGGAAGTGGGGCAAGTATCTGCCCTTTCTTCTTACATACAGAGAGTTGCCTCAGGAATCCACAGGCCTTCCAGCCTCTGAGCTACTCTATGGTCACAGGGTAAGGGAGTCACTAGTTTAATTCCTGATGAATTGGAAAGGGATTTGTATACCTCCAAAGATTCTGTTGTGGTGTGGGTTATGTTCTAAACCTGGGATTAGGCTTAGACAGATCATGGGAATGGCTCAGGAAAGCTAACACAGACACAACAGCAGTAAAAGGTCTGGTATGACAGTAAAGTCAGAGAGTATTATGTAGGTCAAGAGTTGATGGTATTTACTCCTGAGAGATGAAAGAACCTTCAGGCAGCCAGGGAGGGGGTGTTTCACCATTGCAAGGAATGTGAGTGATGTTAACTATCTGACAAAAAAGTTGCCAGGTAGGAGTACAAAACATAAACTGGGCACTTTTATCATGATAAAGCCCTATCGTGACATAGAGGCAGAAGGAGCCACAGGAAGATCAAAAGGTAGCCTTCCATGGTTATACCCAATCTGATATGTTTACTGGTAAGCCAGGGTGTGCACATCTGGTCGTAAGCTCCATATAGACACAGGACCCCAATAATCCATTAAACAAACCCCTTACAGAATGCCAGAAATAGTTGGGTGACTCTGGGAGAAGAACTGAGCTCATATTAGAACTAGGGATAGTTAATAATGGCACCTAGCTGACAAAAATCAGCAAACTCTGTGACTCATAAGACCTTAACATTAGCATTATCCTCCAAGAAGTAAAGAACAAAGAGGAGTGTCTCAAGGACAGACCCCTGTGATACACCACGGGTGATAGGTCTGATGGAGGAAATGGAGCCACCCACCCTACTTTCCTGAGATCTATTTGTGAGCCAATGTGCTGTCCATCAAGTTTGTTAGAAAAATATATATTAGAACACATATAAGGTGTTAGTTAAAAAGTAAAAAGTATATATAATGCATTTTATTCTATTAACAGTATGGCAATAAGAATAATTTTACATATAATTGCTTGAAGCTTTGGAGCTGCAGTGTATTTGAACTCTGACCCTGGCAGTAGCCAGCTCAGCAAGCTTATGTTTTTCAATAATGATTATCTGCTGGGTCAGGAAATTAAATGTATAAAGCATTATAAATCTTCTTCCTTCCTCTGGGACAATTGGACTTGTGAATGTTACCAAGATAAGACACAGCTGCTGAAATAATGTTTCAAGAAAGAACAAAGAAGTGTATTACAAGACTGAACTAACTATTGTATTCGAGCAGGCCTGAAACCTTGAAGGAGTAACATTTACAGAAAGACATTATAACTGACCAGGTGCTTTGCAATGCTGTATTATTCCCATGGGAAAACTTTTTAAAATGTATAACATCAGCTTTTCTTATGAATAGAATATTGTAGACCATAGTGATGTAGGTGCCCTGTGACTAATCACGTCAGTAAGGTGGGCACAGCTTGAATGTTAAACCTATATAAAATTGTGTACTTCCTGCATCATGTCAGACAAAACTCTGTACTTGTATGTTTTTTTGCCTCCTGGTGTACACTAGTAAACTTTTGCATCTGAGCCTCCTGTGTTGTTATCATTGTTTTTTTATTTAACAGTTTGGTCCTTCGAGAAACGGAAGCCCTCAGACAGCTACAGATCATAGTGTACCGGTGGTCGAACACTGCGCAGGAGAAGCTACCGAAATGGTTCTTCTTGAAATACAAAGACCTCCGACTGAATTGTCGTTTTGAGAGGCTGGCCACTTTCTGATCTGCGGCTGAAGAGCGGTCTCGAACTGGTCGACTCAGGAGGCTCAGGTAGGAAGATATTTGCTTTTTTTCTGTTTTAGATCAGGGACTAGGTTACAGTAAATACAATTGCCAGAAGATTTGTTATACAGATCAGGGACAAAAAGGAAATTACTATATATTTTGTCAGAGATCAGGGAAACAGAATAAGGTAGGCAGTCATTCTAGACAAACTGTGTAAGGAACTGAAATACCACGTGGTGAAAAGGGTTATGTAACATTTTCTTTTAGAATGGGAAATCAGTGCACTAAAAACTCGCAAGATCCGCCCCTAACTGAAGACGCAAAATATATGCAATTACAACAGGCTGATAATGTTAGGTATTATATAAAATGGGTTAATACGGATTTGATGGTAAATTAAATAAAACTTCATTAGTTAAACTTTTAAAACAACTTAAATCTGACGCAGAAGGTCAGGCAAAAAAACAACAGCGTTTAGGCATTCCTCAGGCACACAGGTGGATTGAGGAAGTAAACCGAAGGGAACAAAAAACTAAAAATGCTAAGACGTTATTTTTAGACAAAGAGGATAATAATACAGTAATAGCGACGGCTCCTCCTCCCCCGCCCCCTCCGATGCCTTTTTCAGGATATGAAGCAGGAGGACAAGCTGGTCCGCCTCCACGTTATCCTGAAGTCACAAGAACACTAAAACCATTTGTTAGAGATCCTATTGAAACTAGGTCCAGGACATGTAAAACACTTGGGGACACAGACTTATATCAAGTAGGGAGAAACACACTAGAAGAAAGTGAGGAAGAAATCTGTCCACTAATCGAGGTACCAAATCCTCAGGCAGGACAGGAAGGGCAGGACCCAACTCTTCTAGTATATAGACCATGAACACCGGAAGATATTCGGAAAGCTACAGAGGGAATCCTTCATCCAAAAGTTAATTACACAAAGTTTTTACAAGATTTACAAGGTATGAGACTAAGTTACCACTTAAATGGGGAAGAAGTAGAAAAGGTAGTTAGACAAATTGTGGGTCCAGACTGGCACATGATTTGTGGCACCTGGAATCCTCGTAATGCAGAGCTTAAACCACTCCCACATAGTGATGCAGAACTAGACAACAGAGTGAAAGGTCTTACAGACCGAATTTCTGAAAAATGGAAACCTAGAGCAGATTGGACTTGCATTAATCAATGCATACAAAGGAGAATGAAACTGTAGATGGGTACTATGGTAGATTATTGTAATGTTTCAATAACCATAGTTGTATGGCTATTCCTGAAAATCAGACACATGATACCTCGTATGAACAGCAACTGAAAAATGCGTTTTTGAAAGGTTGCATTGCACCTATCAGTAGCTTTATTACAAAGCATATGATAGATCATCGAACAAGTAGGCTACAAGCCTTACTTGAATATGCTAGACATGCTGAAAGACACTTTAATAGTAAAAAGAAAAATAAGACACAAGTCTTCACAGCTGAAGATGGAGCTGAGGTCTTTGTAGTACAGTCAGGTAAAAAGGGTAAGAAAAATGCCCAGGGAAATAGACAATCTGACAAAAGGTCAGAAGATTTTGAAGAGAGAAAAAAGAAAGGTGAGTGCTTTAAGTGCGGAAAGAAAGGACATTTAGCAAGGGATTGCAGGCTAAATAAAAAGGTGACTACAGAAAGTAAGGGTGATGAGGACTGACTATATGATAGTGATGAAAGTCAGAAATCATCAGGAAAGGCAAACACACAAAGGACAAATGTAAATGTAAATGTAGTGGAAGGAACAGAGGAAGTGCAAGCAGATGTAGAGGATGAAGAAAGTGAAATTTTAGATTTGGCATTACTGAGCTTGGAGCTCTATCTGGCAGACACAAAACCGGAAGTTACACTTCTGGTGGTGGGAAGGGAAGTAAAATTCTTGTGTGACTCAGGAGCATCACGAACTTTGATACACCTCTCAAAGTTACCAGAATATTCCAAATCACCTGATTATATATTAGTGAAAGCAGCAAATGGACAGCTATATCGGGAGCCACTCTCCCATGATATAGCAATAACTGACCCTGTTTCAGGTATGACTCAGAAAAGTAAAATTGTAGTTTCTGCAAAATGTCCAGTAAACTTACTGGGAAGAGATCTTATGCAGATATTTGGCATAGCGGTAGTTCCCACTATGTGGGGTATGGAGGCACAAAGACTAATGGATACATTCATGGTGCGACCGGAGGGTGAGACTTTTTACTGGTACAGCCAGGACCTAGTTACGACTGGTCCAGGGGCATTAACCGAGGAACTGATGAATGTAGCCATCAGTAAGGCCCCCTCCCTTGACACTGACCAACAGCATTTGTTACATTGTACTCTATACTACTGTAGCATGCCAGGACCTGATAAAGAATATGAGCAAGAATTATTCAAAAATCCTGCTAACAGATTAGTATTGCGAACTTTGTATTGGGATACTGAGGGAAACAGTGTGGTAAGCTGTTCATTACCTCAGGAATTCATGACACTGTATAAATCTAATCGACTACCACATGTCAGCTTGACAAAGAACAAGAATATGAAATGGGCAGACTTGAAAAAGTAACAAGATGGGAAAAACAAACTGATTTAGAATTATCAGAACAGGGAATACAAAAACAGAAATTGAATTGGCTAACACAGACACATCCAGCTGTATACTTACAAACTAGTGAAGACAGCTGATTAGCATTCTTATTAGAAGAAGAAGAAAAAGCCTTGTGTGATATACCAAATGTTCTTTGGTCAACAGGCAAATCAGATGTAGGACTTATTCAAACAGCAGGACCAATAACTATTACACCAAAATCGGCATTTAGACCTCAGAAAAGACAATACCCCTTGAGGAAAGATGCAGAGTAAGGAATCAAGCCTATAATAGCAGCATTACTCAAGGAAGGAGTACTGGTAGAATCTCTTGATTCGCCATGTAATACCCCTCTATTTCCTGTTAGAAAAGCAAACGGGGAATGGCGGATGGTACAGGATTTACAAGCTGTAAACAATGCAATAATACCTAGAGCACCTACGGTGCCAGACCCACACACCTTGTTGAATGATTTGAAGCCACAACAAAAATATTTCACTGTGGTAGATATAAGCAATGCTTTCTTTTCAATACCTATACATCCTGATAGCCAGTATTGGTTTGCATTCACATTCCAGGGTAAAAGATATACCTATACTCGGCTACCACAGGGATATTGTGAAAGTCCAATGATATTTGCACAAGAAATGGCAAGCAACCTGGCAGGGTTTACCCCACCAGGAGGTAGTCAGATTCTACTTTATGTAGATGACATTTTGCTAGCAGCTCCCACCCAGCATCAATGCAGGGAGGATACGATAGCATTATTGAAATTTTTAGCAGCACAGGGACACAAAGTAAACAAAAGTAAGTTACAACTTTGGAGAAAACAGGTTAGATACCTAGGATATGTAATATCCAATGAGGGTAGAATATTAGACGAAGACAGAAAAACAGCAATTTTACAGGCACCTAAACCAGCAACCAAGAAGGAAGTGATGTCCTTCTTGGGAACGACTAATTTTTGTCAAAGCTGGATATCAAACTATGCTTTGGAATCTGCTCCACTGGCTGATTTAATATATAAAACACCAATGGCAGCACAAGATGTATTACAATGGACACCTGAAACAGAAACAGCTTTCTGCAAACTAAAACAATTGATAGCTTCATCATTAGTTTTAGGACTTCCAAATTACCACAAAAGATTTTTTCAGACCGTAGATTGTAAACAGGGATACATGACGTCAGTTCTGATGCAACAGCATGGGGATAAGCAACACCCCATAGCTTACTATTCATCACAGTTAGACCCAGTGGCACGATCGTTGCCTCACTGTGTGCAAGCAGTAGTCGCAGCTGCAATGGCAGTACAGGCTTCGGCCTCAGTGGTATTATTCCACCCTCTCACATTGAGAGTGCCTCATGCAGTCGCGATAATTTTACTGCAAGAAAAAATAGCATATCTATCTCCTGCTAGACATCTTTCATGTATGACCATACTGCTGAGCCAACCTCATATGGTAATTGAACGTTGTACAACATTAAATCCATCAACGTTACTTCCGACTCCTGTGGATGGCACACTGCACAGCTGCCTGCAGGAAATTGAGCAAATAACTTTGCCCAGACAAGACCTCACTGATATGCCCTTGTATGATGCCGAGGTGACATTTTATGTGGATGGCTCATGCAGAAAGGGTCCTACAGGGAAAAATCAAGTAGGATATGCAGTAGTCACAGATACAGAAATCTTAGAAGCCCAACCTTTACAGCATAACCTATCTGCTCAAGCAGCAGAACTGATAGCCTTAACACGGGCTTGCACTCTAGCGAAACATAAATGTGTGAACATATATACTGACAGTCAGTATGCTTTCTCTACAGTGCATGTTTTTGCACAGCAATGGAAAAATAGGGGAATGATAACATCTAATGGCAAACCGATTAATCATGCGCAACTTATTTTAAACCTATTAGATTCCATTCAGTTACCTACTAAAGTAGCTATTTGTAAATGTTTAGCTCATACAAAACAACAGGATAGAATTTTGAAAGGAAATGCAAAAGCTGATGCAGCTGCAAAGCAAGCAGCCTCAGACTCAGAAACTTTACTTTTAACCGAGGAATTACAACCCTCTGAGATTTTAGATCTAGAAATGTTAAAAACAATGCAGACATTAACTACAAAAGCAGAGAAACAGAAATGGGAGAAACGAGGTGCAATCCTCGAAAATGGACTCTATGTCTCCAAAGAGAAAAAAACAATATTACCATCTAATTTATTTAGATATGCAGCTTTGTTGAGCCATGGGCAGTGCCATGTCTCAACAGTGGGGATGGTACAGTTAGTAAATCGAATATTCCAAACATATGGATTCACAAACTTTACACAAAACTTTTGTGCAGCATGTCATATCTGTAACAAACATCATGCACAAGGGGCATTCAAACCCAAGCAAGGGAGTTTTCCTATACCACCATATCCATTCCACACTATTTGTATGGATTTCATAGAATTGAATAAATGTGAAGGGAAAAATACTGTTTAGTAATTATAGACATGTTTTCCAAATGGGTAGAAGCTTTTCCAACTAAAAATCCGGATGCAGCAACAGTGGCAAAGGCCCTAATAAAAGAAATAATTTCTAGATTTGGCATACCGGAAAGAATCTATAATGACAATGGGACACATTTTGTTAATCAGACGATTCACCAACTTGGGAGATTCTTTGGGATCTCCTTGAAGAATCATTGTGCTTACCACCCACAGTCTGCAGGACTGGTGGAAAGGTACAATGGAATTTTAAAAAGCAAGTTGAGGAAGTTAGTAAGCAAAACACAGAAAAACTGGATTTGCTGTTTGCCTTTGGCACTGCTGAACATGAGAACAGTTCCAAATGTAAAGGGTTTAACTCCCTTTGAAATGATATTTGGAAGGGCATATTATGTGCCACAGTGGAAAGCTCTCATGCCTGCAGAACTAGAGGCTGACAGCTCATTAGCTAGCTATATGAGGAAACTGTTAACAAATAAAACTGTTTTGCAGTTGAACTCTTTTTCAGATAAAAGACAGACCAGACTGTTGGAAGCAGTGCTGACTCCCAGGATCCTGGGTGTGGTTGAAGGTTACGAAGAGGAATAATTGGGTGAGTCCAAAGTGGGAAGGACCGTACCAGGTACTGTTGGCAACGCCTACTGCAGTCAAGGTTGCTGAGAGGTCGTCCTGGGTCCACCTGATGCACTGTAAACCGGTAAAGAATTTTCAACTTGATAAACATTTTGTGACTGATACACAACAAAGGCAGGATGGCCAAGAGCAAAACGAGTAAAAATACAGATCAACCCCGAAGATGTTGTTTAGTCATCTTGTTGACTATGCATTTATTGACTATGATTGTGATGACCTTCCTTTTGTTGTGGTTTTTCCTACATGTAACCACACAAGTGAAAGTGGAGAAACGTGATGAACTGTCTATAGACTGGCATCCAAACTTTAACACATACCTAGCTATGAAGCATGTATATGTAGAGACTATGAACATTTCAAATTGCTGGGTTTGTACTGCTATACTAACAGCATATGGAGGACTGTTGATGTCCGCTGCCCCCTTGGGGATAAATGAGACTTGGGAGAATTTACTTTTTGATACAGGATCTGTAAGATCACAGGACAAAATTGCATTGTATTTGCCTATTACACAGAAGGGAATTGTATGTTTTTTTCAAGAATGACACACTCCAAGTGGGTTGGAGTAATTGTAACATAACTATATATTATAAATGCTATATTAAAGCTAAAGATAAAGGCACTGTTTATAACACAAATTATGATTCATATTTGAGCTCAATGAAAACAAAATTAAGTGATGTGCAGAGAAATCCTTTTTTACATTATAGATAAGAAAATGTTTCATTCAGAATTAACCCGCATCAGTACTAAAGTAGAAAACTGTTATTTTGTTTGTGGGAAAAAGGCATACAAATGGCTACCTGAGAATTGGTCCAGCAGTTGTTTTTTGGGTTATCTGGTTCCAGCCATAAGGCATACTGCAGAATTACCCCTAGGTAAGATACAAAATGTGAGAGATGTAGTCCGAAAACCTGAAGATCCAATCGGAAAACCTGTGAACCCAGTGGAAAAAATCGAAGCTGGTTGGAAAGACCATCATTCCGTGAAAGATAAAGAAAAATTGACTCATATGGACTTGAGTGACAGTGTTATATCCTGGGCTGGAATACTTCCAGCATATGGAGCAGTCAAATCGATCTGGGAGTTGAGAAAGCTGTCAAAACTTCTCGAAGTAATGAGTAATGCAACTTTTTCTGCTCTCGAACTAGTGACTGATGAACTGAATGCAATGAGAACTGTTGTGCTACAAAATCGAATGGCTCTTGACTTCACCCTAGCGGCGAGAGGTGGTACGTGTGCGCTTATCAAAGAAGAATGCTGTGTGTACATACCAGACAATCGACATGAGATTAATGACCACCTAGAGGTAATACAGCAGGTATCGGCCATGACTGAACCAGGCCCAAACCCACTGATGAACTTTTTCCAGAGTCTGTTTGGTGGGTGGGGTTCTATCCTAATGAATATTTTGATTGCTATTTGTGTTGGTCTGCTCCTATTAGGAGCATGTGTCTGTTGTGGGATCCCCTGCATGAAAAGATTAGTCAAAGATTTTGTTGATATATCTGTAACTGAAACTTTGTACCAAGACATTGAATTGGAACAATTAATTTCAGATGAAACTCTTTTCGAAATATAAACTAAATGACTTGCCTAGTTGAAAGTCCTTAAGGGAGAAGGCTAAGGGATGATATAACGTTGTTTATATTTCAGAATAGAATAAAAAGTATTAAAAGGGAGGAAAATGTTAGAAAAATATGTATTAGAACAGATATAAGGTGTTAGTTAAAAAGTAAAAAGTATATATAATGCATTTTATTCTATTAACAGTATGGCAATAAGAATGATTTTACATGTAATTGCTTGAAGCTTTGGAGCTGCAGTGTATTTGAACTCTGACCCTGGCAGTAGCCAGCTCAGCAAGCTTATGTTTTTCAATAATGATTATCTGCTGGGTCAGGAAATTAAATGTATAAAGCATTATAAATCTTCTTCCTTCCTCTGGGACAATTGGCCTTGTGAATGTTACCAAGATAAGACACAGCTGCTGAAGTAATGTTGCAAGAAAGAACAAAGAAGTGTATTACAAGACTGAACTAACTATTGTATTCGAGCAGGCCTGAAACCTTGAAGGAGTAACATTTACAGAAAGACATTATAACTGACCAGGTGCTTTGCAAGGCTGTATTATTCCCATGGGAAAACTTTTTAAAATGTATAACATCAGCTTTTCTTATGAATAGAATATTGTAGACCATAGTGATGTGATGTAGGTGCCCTGTGACTAATCATGTCAGTAATGAGGGCACAGCTTGAATGTTAAACCTATATAAAATTGTGTACTTCCTGCATCATGTCAAACAAAACTCTGTACTTGTATGTTTTTTTGCCTCCTGGTGTACACTAGTAAACTTTTGCATCTGAGCCTCCTGTGTTGTTATCATTGCTTTTTTATTTAACAAAGTTAGACAGAGATTGCCATTTAGCTGGCAGAGGATATTAACAAGACCTGAGTATGGAATAATGCTGACTGCCTTAGTGATATGTAGCAATGCAGCATATAATGATTTTCTCTCATCCACTTCTTCAGTAACCTTCTCAAATATGTTAATCGGATTGCGTAGGTAGTATCTTCCCTTGACAGAACTCAGTTGGCTTGAGTCAGTTGTTTGTAGTTTACCTATAGTTTTTACATTCTTTAGTCTTACTGATGAGGCTTCTCAGGTTTATATGTCTATAACAACATGGACCATTGACACCACACCCATTTGCAGTGGGAAGACTATTGCTGTTCTCCATCTATCTGTCACACAGCCTGCTTTGGAGGCTGATATTGAATAATCTCTGTAGAGTGGTTTGACAAATTCTCTTTTCAGGCTGGCTAGTAAGGATTCTGGCATATTATTCAGCCCCCACAGAAGAAGTACTCTTGGACAGTGCCTTGAGGACTTGTTCTTAGAAGACTTATTGGGGTGGTATAGATTTGTCTATGTGATCTGTGAATGTAGGGTTGTGATTGGGGTGAAGTATGAGCTAAATTTATCCATTAGTAAAATGGCAATGCCCTCTGGATCTGAGTAGGTGGTATCATTTATTGTTAGCTCTGAGCAGTGCTAGGCATTGTTTTTGAGATTTATAATATAGTTAAAGAAGGCTTTGTGGTTCTTTATAACCTGGGTGGTTATTTTACCGAGAGCTTTGGATAATTTAATCAGGGACTAGTTTCCCTGGTAAGTTTAATGAGAGGATTTTTGGCATACTGGAAGTCACATTTACTTAGATGCATTTACTTTTACTAGCAAAGATTTTTTCTCGTATTATAGAGACTGTTTTTATTTGGGTTCCACCACAGTGGTTATATTTTTAAAACCAGCATTGTATTTATTTCAGAGAAGAATAGATGCCTCAATGAAGATGTTAACAGAGCTGAAGACAGACAATGGGTTCATCAAGTTGGGAGGGGATATTGAATTTAGCCAGGTCATCTCTCAATTTAAGTAGATTAACCTTAGTATAATCTCTGAATACTGTTATTAGAATGTGCTTCTGGATTCAGTCTTATACTGAATGTGTCTGATTATGGTCAAATTTGAATAGGGAAGGAAGTTACAAATGATATGTAACAGTCAACAGAGCTGTCCCATACTGGTTAGAACCAAGTCCATGATTTGATTTTGTTGCCCCTAGTAATCTCTATTAAGACTTTTAATAAAACTTCCATAGTTGTAGCTACAGAAAGAAAGAGCAGGAGAACAAAACCTCTTGTCAGATAATGCAGCACACACTAGATTGTAGCAGTCACTCCAAGGAACACTTTTTACAATGGAAATAGTTTGATACCTAGGTTTCCCTGTTTCTAACAGCATACGCCATCCCACTGTAGAAACAAGAACGTTTCAGCACTCTGCCTCTTTAGTGCCATCCTGTTTAGTTTTCACTTTTGAACAATTAGGTTGTGACCCCAATCTTCTGTAAAGGGAGGTCCTTACCATTTGAAAAGAAAGAGTGGATAAAGAGCTGAAAAGCTTTGAAGGAGAATCCCAGTAGAGAATAGTGAAAGGGTAGCTCTAACAGTTCAGTCATAAAAAATGTAATTCCATGCATATCTGTACTGATAAGGTAACTGTGAATCGAGATGCAGGCATTGAACATTATCTTCTGCCTAGAATTAGGAGGGGTTATCCATGCTGAATGCTGAGCTGCTTTCTAAATTAGACAGCATCTCATTTTAATCAAGTATTACCTGATTAGTCTAAAAAAGTTAAAATAATTAACATATACTTTGTCTTGTGTATATGGATCAGCATTTAGAATGGGCTCCACACAAACAGTATTTCAGTAATGACTATCATTTCCTGGCTAAAAGAAAGACAGCAAGGGAGAATTTAAGCATTTCACGTAAAGTACAGCTTGACAAATGCAAGAGTTGAAAAGGCAAAAAATAGCTTTTGGTGCCATTCTGAAAAAAAATCATGGCAAGTCAGACTTTGGGTGGAGAGATCTGAAGAGATCTGGAGAGATTTTTGGTAGATCTGAAGAAGCGTGCAGTAGGTACGTGAAAGCGCTTATCTTCTGTTCCATGGATAAATAAAGCTGCATTCGATATTTTTACGGTGATGTCTCTTTTCATGGTGAATTCTACAGCTTATTTTTGACTTCAGTTAGTTTTCTCATTTTGGCTGTTGAGTGCTTTGGGAGATCGGTGGTATTACTTCACATCAATTCTACTTTTCATTTATACCGCTATCTCCACATGATGGAACCGGCAAACTTGGAATTGGACTACAACCCAGAGTCGAGGGCAAATGGGATAAAATTTGACTGCTTTGTTCCACTGAAAGAAAATCCTTTATTGACTCTGAATTTGTCCGAACCGGTAAGCGTGAGAGCTATGAATAATACTAATGAAAATGTTGCAGAATTTAACAGTTTAATAAGAGAACTTGAAAATGATTTGTACAAGATTCAGCGTTATTCCTGGCAAAGGAAGCATTTAGAAGCATGCAAACATTTTAAGATAATACCTAGGGGCATGCGTGTTTTATGCATGCCCACATATGGCCAGCAATACCCTGATTTGCTAAAAAAGTGGCAAGATCTCAACATAGATCTTGGTTTTAACTATATTGAACTGCTATTAGAACATTTTGGTCTGTTAGAAGTTGAGCTACAGAAACGGATAGACTCCTTACACAAGACCATTTGTGAGTGTTTCCAGTCTGAGTTTTGTGTTCGGAGGCTCAACAACATATTAACTCAGATTAATATATACAGCGACAAGCTACAAATTATTAAACAACGGAAACTCTTAGGGGATCACAATGATTTAATTTCAGGCAACATTTTTGTTTGGCCGAGAAACATGGGACATAATTCTGGGTCCAATTCCATTGAGACCGTTTTTCAACAAGACTCTTCATCAACAGCTGAGAGTGGTTCCAATCGTGGACATTCAAATTTAGCGGTTACTGGGGATTTGCCTAGTTCTAATAAGACTGACGTCAGCAATGCGACCACGTTGGGAACTCCACCACCAAACCAACAGGTGCTGCACACTTCAGGCGATGAATAGAGGCTGGGAGCCATCAGAAAAACTGTTAATCAACATTTTACAGGGGAGAAATCTTCCTCTCCTTTTCCCATCGAACAAGCTACATTTGCGAGAGGAAGATCTCAAAGTAGAGGCCCAAAAAAGCGCAAACAATCCCAAGAGAGGTACGGTCAAAAGAGAACTGTTTGGAATTGAACTCTTTGGTTGTTAATCATTCCAGCTATATACTGTGTGATTCAGATTTATTACTACTTAACAAAGGTTTGAATTTCATTCCGTCTCAGCCTAGTAAGCTGAATGTAACTTTTTGTGACCTTAGATTGTTTGCACATAAGGCAGCTCTAAAAGTTTATTTTAAGAATAATGAAAGTATATGTAATAATGTTTTACCTTCATGTTTTCTGAAACGCAAAAGTACATTCACACCTGCACTGCCCTCAGTGGTTGAATGCTTTGTCAAACTTTGTGAGAAAGATTTCTATAAACATTATTCCACTGACATCAGGAATAATAAGTTTTATAATCTGAATAAAACACAATTTGATTCTTTACAAAGTCTTCGAGTGAACGATAAGATAACCATCACTTCAGCTGATAAGGGAGGGGGGGTTGTCTTACTAGATTCAAGTGCCTACATTGACAGCATGGAATTATTATTAGAAGACAATAGCACATACAAAAAACTATTGGTTAAAGATGTGGAAAATACAATAAGAACTATTCATGACAACATATATGATATGTTGATGTGTAGGCAAATAAGTAGTGAGACTTACGAATTCTTATATGTTGAGAACCCCCTAGTTCCATGTTTAAAAGGCTTACCTAAGATTCATAAAGAAATAAATCCTGTTCCAATGCATCCTATTGTCTCTGGTAGAGGCTGGGCTACATATAATACATCTGTTTTTTTAGAGAAACTACTAAGACCAATTGTAGATAACATACCAACGATATTGAAAGACACTTACCAACTTTTACATGATATTGAACAAATAAAATTTGACTCATATAATAAGAAAAATTTTTTATTAGTCACACTTGATGTAAAAAACTTATTTACTTGTATACCAAATGAGTATGGTATACAAGCAATCAGAGAATTAATGACAAGTGAAACTACATTCAGTGTTGACAGACAATTGTTAATATGTCAACTTTTAGAACTGGTGTTATATAACAACATTTTTTTGTTTAATAAGAACTACTATCTGCAGTCATGGGGTGTCGCTATGGGCACCCCATGTGCGAATACATACGCAAATTTAGTCATTTTTTTGGGGAGAAACATCATTTATTCAATAGCATCTGGTATGGAAAAATCCAACTATACAGAAGATTTGTAGATGATGTGATTATATTATGGCAAGGCAATCGTTCTGAATTCCAAACTTTTTTGGATTATTTGGAATCGACCACTGGATTTTTGAGATTTACGGCAGAATATTCAGAAGAAATTATAAGTTTTTTGGATGTGAATCTTTTGTATAACATTGAAGGCAAATTAGAGTCTAGGCTATATAGGAAACCATGCTGGAAAAACACGTTGTTATGTTTTAACAGCATGCATCCTAGACACATATTCTCAGGCATCATAAAAAGCCAGTTTATCAGACTGACCAAATTATGTAGAGATGATGCTAGCCTACGTAAAGAAGTGGATGATATGGAACATTTATTTTTAGATAGAGGATACACACCCAGTTTAGTTAAATCTGTAAAGAATTCTATTATTGGACCATCTGAATTACATACTGATCTTAATGAGATACATAGTAATCCAGTCATGCCATTCCAACATACAACATGTTGTAGACAACAAGGTACTTATGGAAACAATAAAGTGAGCTATATAATGAAATACACCAATGATGTTACAGAGCTAAAGAAGATAGTTATAAGACATTGGAATGTGTTAACAATGGAAGAAACAGTCAGAAATATAGTCGGAGACAGACCTACTTTCATGTATAAAAATAGTGATAATCTTAAGAAAATATTTAATCATAATTACAATAAAATGGAACATGATTTTATTGCAAAACCATTAAATAAGGGCAGTTACCCCTGTGGAAAATGTAATATGTGCCCTTATATTACAGATGCACAAATGTTTCAATGTTCTTCTGGTTTTTTTAAGTTTGAACCCAGATTTTTTGCAAATTGTGACACCAAAAACTTGATATATTTGGCAACATGTCAAAAATGTGAAGCATTTTATATAGGTTTAACCAAAAGAAAATTTAAAGAAAGGATTTATAATCATATCTATGACATTAGGAAAAAGAAAGAATTAAATGCTCTGGCGAGACATATTAGAACTAATATTGGTCACAATTTCAAATTTAGGGTCTTGCAGGTGGTCACTCAAAGCTTGAGATTGGGTGACAACCTCAATTATTTAGCTAAGTTGGAACTACAGTGGATATTTAGGACAGGGGCACATTTACCAGCGGGTTTGAATATTTATGTCTCTATGAAACCATTATTAGGAGACAACACAAACAGATAGAATATCTATGCTAGTAATATACAGAACACATTGATTTCATATTTATATGAATTTTATTAATAGACAAGTGATGTTTTATATTCAACATACTAGGAAATGACATTTATATTTTATATTTTATATTTTATATTTATACCAAGGGGATTTTTGTGAATTTGGGCATTTCTCAATGTAGAAGTATGTTTGATAGATATTTTTATACTATTATCGCTATTTTAACTGTAAAAGTGCGATAGTTGCCTACAATGTTTACTCTTGTGCTTTCCCAATGTAGAAGTATGTTTGATAGATATATATTTTTATACTATTATCGTTATTTCAACTGTAAAAGTGCGATATTTGCCTATTCACAATATTTACTCTTGTGCTTAGACAGTATTATATTTAGGATTATTCATGATTATTTATATACAATTATTAAGTATTAATTATTGACTATGAATTTTAGATAGCATCAGTAGATTTTAATGATATGTGTCTTGGCTTTTTATTGAGGTCCTATATAACTGCTTTAATAAAATTGCTAATGATTTTAAAATACGGCAGGCAACATTAACAGAGCGGATTACAACATGTTATACGCTGTTTGGTTAGTGGCTTTGAAACTCAGTTTAAATGCATATAATATGATAAATATTTATTTTCAATATACATGCATATATATTTTTTGTTTCTATAGTATATAAATAGTACATCGAAAGTTGGATGAGTCCTTAAATAAAATCTTTTAATAAGGTTTACAAGGAAATTATGCACTTAGCACTTTAAAAGTTCTATTGAAACATTTGATCAATGAGTGTTCTGTTTTAAACATTTAATTGATTTATTAATTAATTAGTGACAACTGATTTTGATATAAAAGACTCTGTAAATGTTTGTTTGGTAGATCTGAAGAAGTGTGCAGTAGGCACGTGAAAGCGCTTATCTTCTGTTCCATGGATAAATAAAGCTGCATTCGATATTTTTACGGTGATGTCTCTTTTCATGGTGAATTCTGCAGCTTATTTTTGACTTCAGTTAGTTTTCTCATTTTGGCTGTTGAGTGCTTTGGGAGATTGGTGGTATTACTTCACATCATTATTTCAGTAATGACTATCATTTCCTGGCTAAAAGAAAGACAGCAAGGGAGAATTTAAGTATTTCACGTAAAGTACAGCTTGACAAATGCAAGAGTTGAAAAGGCAAAAATATAGCTTTTGGTGCCATTCTGAAAAAAAATCATAGCAAGTCAGACTTTGAGTGGAGAGATAAAAAGTTAAACTGTAAGTTTTGCAAGTCACAGACTACATATTTAAGGTATGCGTTAGACTGGAAAAGGATATGCCTTTCAAACTGGAGGGAAAGCCATTCTTTAAGAATGTCCACCATAAAACACTTACACACACACACACACACACACACACACACACACACACACACACACACACACACACACACACACACACACACATACACACATGTAGAAACACATTACACACACACTCATGAACACACACAGACTCACACACACAAGGGGAAACACATGCATGTTCACACATATCACTATTCCATAAAATAACTGGACAGTGAGATAAAATGTTCATGTTATTCTTAAGCACATTAATAGTATCTTCAACAACACATATTTCCAGAAACTAAGCAGGGTGCTAGACCAATTGCCACACAGCATTTAACAGAGATCCCAATGCTTACAACCAGAATTTAGTTCCATCAGGCAGCATAATACCAATTGCATGAACAAATGAGAGAGGCAACTGAAACACAAAATATGGAGGGGAAAGAAGGGCCTTATCTTGAACAGCTACTAGGGCATTTATTCTGCCCAAATCATGCCAACCATTAAGGAAGTGAGAGCAGACAAAACATTCTGTAGTGTCAAAGAGGGCTCCCCTCCCCTTTAACCTGATCTTATATAACCTCCACCCCCTTTCTTGCCTATCTTCTGAACTCACTCAACTGCCCCCAACCCCTTCCAACCTCCCAACCTTAATTAACTTAAAGGCACAGCCCAGCAGTAAATTGGTCTACCAGAGAAACTTCATTTGTTAATGGGCTCTCTCCAGCCCACCAATAAAACAACTTGACAACTCTCATATCTTTGTGACTAGCTTTACTAACAATATGTCAAGTATATCAATACCAACCAGTTTTGTTAAAAAGTAAAACGCATCAGATAATACCATACAGTAAAACCGGGCAGCATAATAGAATCTTTACTTTGCTCTTAAACACATTGATAATAACCTCAACAACACATATTTCAAGAAGCTAGGCAGCTTGTTAGTTTGTTCACCACAAACTAGCCAACATCATTCCACTGCTTGCAACCATAGCATAATTCAACCAGGCAGTAAAATACCACTCAATTGAACGAATGAGAGTGCCAACTGAAACACAAAACAGTGGACAAAAGAAAGGCCCTATTCCTTGAACAACTACTACGGCCCTTCTTCTGCCCAACAGGCTGCTCCACAGCCTGCCCCCAGGACCAAATAACTATCTCCTAAGTAAGTCCTGCGAAAATAATGACAGCTGTGCTTTGAACATGTCTAAACCAATATCACTAAGATGTACTCCATCACTATGGAGCTAGGCTGAATCCTATCAACAAAATTCTTGTGCTCCAGTACAGAAAATCCTAAAGCACCACTCACCCTAACCACTCTATGGTTAAGAAACCCCTGGTCACTTCCATTGTCTAAAACTTATCAGAAGCCCTCCAGACTAACCTGGGAATTATGACCTACCAAATAACCTGAGCCCAGTGGCAACCTCTGCACAACGACTGACTGATCCCTTAACAAACAGGCAAGCAACCTCCTTTTAACTACACTTCCAATGTTATTACCTCTAAGATGTATAACTAACTTAACATGGGTCACTAAATTGTTACCTTAACTTTTCCAGTGCTGGTAGCAATTGACACCACTGCATACCTCAACAACCACATCATCAGACTTACCATTTCATTGGATCCAGTCCCAATTTCACTCCACCAGGTTATACCTCCACTTTTCTAGCCTTCCAGAAAATAAAAAAGTGACCCAACATGGCTATCAACTTCTTGCCTGCAGAAGGAGCACACATACACAATTAATACACGTATTTATCTTTTTATTCTAATGAATGTGACACTAAAATGTTCTACATTGCCATCTTCCTGTTCTTTTAATCACCTCCATGGACATGTCTACCTCTGCCAGATTGGATGTCCTTCCTATTCTGAATGAATATGAGACATAATTATCCACTGATACTCCTTGCAGTCTCAAATCCACCATCAAACAAGACACAAACTTTACTGCATCCGCCCATTTCCTCTTTAAATCACAAAACACTAAATCCTCTGACTGCTTACTACATAACCTTCACCACTCTCTAGCCCATGCCATCAAACATAATAAATGCACTCAGCTCCTTGGCAACACTGCTTGTCCTCACCCTGCTGATCAGTTTTGATCATCTTAGCCAGATCAAAACTCCCTATTGAAATAATCCTTACATCTTTCCATTTCAAATACACCAGCAATTTGCTAACCCAAAATACTCCAACATACATGAAAACTTCCAAAGTGGCCCACAACACATAATTAAAATGTGAAAGACATCTAGTAGAAACCTGCCAAGAATATTGGCAACATTTTCTTGCATGGCTAGGCTTATAAGGGCCCTAGTGGCTATTAGAATAGTATACACCTATGAACCTATGAGAATAACAGTAACCTTATATCTCTTTTCCTTGGATGCACTTTCTCCCAAAACTTCAAAAATCTTGATATTCTCCAATTCTTAGTAAAATCTCACAAACCAAAAACATTTGCTGCAGCACTGAGGTATACCTTGGCCATTCTGACTGCCTTATCAACCCTATATCTCCACTAAATATCTCAACATTAAACAAATTGTCCAGTTCTTCATATTTAACAGTAAACTACATATAAACTGCTTACAAATTATCAAAGCTTTACTGTATGTTTTACTAGCATCATCAGACATGGACTGATAAACCAGCCACCTTTCCATGCTTAACCTATCTCCCACACATTCCCAGCCCAGATATTGCAGCTTAATTGAGATTTAGTTGCCAGCTTCTGAAACTTGCAAAACTGAAAGGACAGATATCACCCAAAACATTGCAATGGCCAGGAATATGCTGAGCTGAAAAAGAAAGATTAATGTTTAAACAAAGCAAAACAATCTATCGGTGGAACCCTTGCAACCATGTAGATTTTGCAGTCTTCTTAGTTAATATTTGCATAACAGTCAAGTTATGTGAATTAAATATCACAATATTGTTTAATAAATCCTTCACTCACACTACGAATGATGTCAAAATTGGCATCAGTTCCAAAAAAGTGATATCCCTTCAATGCCTGTCAGTCAACCCCTCTGGCCATTCTTTGGCAGAACAACTGCCACCAAAATTTGCTCTCATACCTAACCTCCTGCTGTGTCTATATATAGGTCAATGTTTGATGACAGAACTCAGCACCTTGCCCAAAAGACCCTCTGTTAAACTGGAGAAACTACAGCCAAATAGACATGTCTTCCTTGACATGTCTGCCTAACCTTACCAATGATGCTTCCACTTTGGAACCTGTAACAAACTGGCCACAGCACTCATATATGTTTGACTTAGCCCTACTGAAATGCATGTAAAAGTAAAAACCATAAAAACCATAAAACCTCCATCATTTCCTTAGCCTTCATCCTTTCCCCTTCCACCATCAATTCCACCTTACCTTTGACTTTCTTCACCTTGTCACATGTCATCCTGTAATTTCTAGATTTGAATCTAGCTATAAATCTAAAAAGGTTAATGTCTTAACTGGTCCCTCCACTTTGTCCTTAGCCAATGGCACCCAAAGTTCTGCACAGACTTGCTCAAGCAACATCATTTCCCCTAACCTCCATTTCCTTTCCTCCCTGATAAACAAAATATTGCCAAGTAATTCCCTGCCCCAATGCCAGCTGTCCTCTACAGCCAGATCCGATGCAATACTGTGCAGAACATTTCTAAAAAGGTACACATGACTGAACAGCCCATAGTTACAGCCTTTTGCAAAGTAAAAACTACCATCGAGATTCATGCCCAAGAAAGGAAATCTTAGTCTCACATCAGTAACAACCTAAATGCTGACTCTATATCTAACTTTGATAGCCATAGATCCTTAAATGATGTGGTCATACTTGCCACCTTAACATCTGATCAATCAATACGGTCATTGACAAAATCACCTTCTGGAAAAGACAAGTGATGTATTAACCTTAATTCCCCTGGTGATTTCTTGGGCACCAAACCAATGTTTGTAAACGTGAACTTGTTAATATAGTTAGATGGCTTTTACATAAATGTAAGTTTGCATATGTCACAAGTGATAATTCAAAAAATGTGTTAAAAAAACAATGGGTATATTCAATATTTAGTAAACAGTGGAAGTTTAATGGGAAGTAATATCCTGCCTGCAGACAACACTTATCCAACAATTTCACCATTACTTTTTCCTTCCCTAAAACTGACTTCAAATTCTTAAAAATATGAACTGAACCAATCACCCTGGATTTTACCACAAAAACACTTCAAAACCCCTCCATCAGCTCCTGAGACACATTCTTACAAGGGTAATCCTGAAGCAGAGCCAATAGCCAACTCAGATTAATAGGTGGATGCACCATCCCCCTGAACAGCTCCACCGGAAAAAGATAACCCCTCTTAAACCTCTCTGTGCCGCTTTCATCTTATCCCAAACTCCACCCTTTGCCCTGCTCTAGTACTATCTCTCTTCTGGCCCAACCCCTCATTTCTCCAGCACTTGACAGCAGGATGTTGTACTGAGTAACGGGAGCTCACATGCAGAAATCTACATGTGGGCTAAAACTCTTTCTTGCTTTGAAAGCCCAACATAGGTTTAGCTTGCTCCCTGTTCCTTCTAATTGTTTTCAGACCGCACTGCCCGGCATGTCCAGCATGGTTCCTGTCCAAGTGTAAGGATACCTATGCTCCCATACTAAGGACTTATTCATAGCTTTGAACTTTTGAAAATTAATCTTACCATAGGCAGACATTACCTCCTTAACCCTTTGTGCTTGTGTTGCTGTTAAAAAATAAGATAACAGTGGTAAAGCCTGTCGGGGCTCTTTCTCAAGTATCATGGCCATGAAATAAACAATGCCATAAACCCAACTGTTTCAGGTTTTCAGCCAGTACCCCCCCTGCACCTCTCTTCTCCAACATAGCCAGGGCTCGTGTTGTATCCTTAACCCCAGGTCATTCCACCTCTGCCACTCCTTCAAAACTCTCAGCATCTATGAGATCAAAAACTTTGCAAAATCTCTCCTCCAAATCTTATCCTTTATAAGAAATGGGGCATGCACTGTAATAAAGACAGCTTTACTATCTGTCCCACTTGCCAGAACTGCATGCAGTGCTATGCCCAAGTTGGCTTCTGCCACCTTACTCATCATGCTTAACACCCAGGTACATGGCAAGAGTGAAAAATCCCTGTTCTCCACTGACACATTACGAACCTCCTGACAACTCTAAGCCCTTCTGTAGTGACTCAATCACTTCAACTAAGTGCCTTCCAGTACTTTCAGCCCAACTAAACTCTGCAAACTGCACTTATCTCCGTAAATCATGCACCAGTATTAGTAAATCAGTATCTAACATAATAATGCCTAACTCCCCTTGCCCAGAAAACATTAAGATCAGTACCTGTTGGTTGTTGATGAGACATTGATGGCATCTCTGTCAAGCATCTTTGAACCTCTCCTGATGGCTCTTCTAGCTCTCCTGGACTTTTCTTTGTCCCAACTCTTCAGTATCTTCTGTATCGTTTGACATAAAGTCCAAGGCATCTGTAACTTACTGTGCCCTATGACCATATACCGTTCAACCACCTTTAACTTGTTCTGCCTAGACAGCCCCCTGCTGTCTAAGCCCCATACACTTGCAACCTCTGAAATAGCTGGTCCTCCTGTAATACCATCTGTTGCCACTTCTTTGCTAGATCTTTCACTTGCATTACTGCATGAAATAAAATACAACACAAAAGTATATCAGAACACTGAGACTTTCAAAGCTAAAATCCTCCTCTACCTGCCATCTAACTCCCTTACGCTTTCTCTTTCACTATAAATCAATCTTTCTCACTCTCTCTCTCTCTCTCTCTCTCTCTCTATATATATATATATATATATATACATATATATATATATATGGATCTAGGACTGTTGAACGGAAGTTCAATAATCCAAATCCACAATCACTGAACACACTTTAAAGGGCTTTCACCAAAAAAGCGCTTTCGTTAAAGTGTGTTAAAAAAAATACACTAGTTACATTTTTGCAGGGGGGCAACCCCTCCTGCACCCCCCATGTTGGGGGCTGTTCCCCCCACCCCCCCACTTTAATATTCTTACTCCGAGGTCGCACTACAGTGTAGTGCGATCTCCGCAACAGGCATACTTACGTGAAAGTGCTTCTTTGGTGAAAAGCACTTTCCCGCAAGTATCCCCGGCCGAATTTGTTTCGGTGATGTTGCCGTTCAGGGATCCATACATATCCCATATATATACATATGTATACATCCCAACTACAGCAGGTAATTAAGGATTCCTCTCTCTCTCACACTTTAGATTTATTGGATTTTACCCCCCCCCCCATTCCTGATTACTTAAACTATCTCCAAGACCTAGCCACTACATCATCCAGCCCCTTCGCCACTGTCTGGTTAAGTGACTTGCCAAAAATTCCACAAGAACTGCAACTCTCCTTTAGCTGTCTGCATACTGTCAAACCTCATCTATCAAAATAAGTATTTATATATGTATATATATAAATAAATATATATATATATATATATATATATATATATATATATATATATATATATAAATATATATATATATATATATACATGCATGGGTCTACTACAAATGATTGAAATGCCATATTGAAGACAACTTTATCGAGATGGTGTCACCAAAATCTCAAATCATTGAATACCCAGAACAGCGAAAAGTAACCCCGGGAAGACAACCACTAGGCCACCAGGACAACAAAGCAAACAATGCAGGAAATACAACTCACCAAAGTGGGGGGCTTTGCCCGCACACCCCCTTAACTAAATATTCCAACTCCAAGATCACTCTACAGTGGGGAAAGGTTATGGTTCACCATGGTGGCCAAGTGGCTCTCGCTGTTCTGGGTGTTTGATATTTACAGGTTTCAGTGATGTCATCTTGATAAAGTGGTCTTCGATGATGTGGTGTTTCAACCCTTTCAGGTAGACCCATATATATATATATATATATATATATATATATATATATATATATATCTATCTATCTATATATATATATATATATATATACATATATCTATCTATATATATATATATATATATATATATATATATATATATATATATATATATATATATATATATATGTATAGATATAGGGACTGCACTTTAAGATCCACTCTACTCTGAGAGTGGACTGTAACTTCCAAACCTTAACTGTGACCACCTGCTATTGCCATGTCTATTAAACTTTTTTTTGTTTTTACCTGCATTTTTGCGATCCACTGTGTTCAGAGCATGGAATGCTAAATCCCTGCTACTCAAAACAGCTCCAAGCCTGTCCACAACCTCAAACCTTGATGCACGTTATTATTGTTATTTTAAATACCACAGTAAGATGTGACATACTTTTGTCTTACACAACAGACCATCACACGAGGGTTGCTGTTGTACACAAGTTCAGTGAAGTTACAATGTCGGTATCGCGTCCAGATGCACACTGGTTTGCCATAATTAGGATCATAGGATCATAGGATCATAGGAAGTTACTAGGCTATTGGTCATGAGACCGTTACAAGCCAGCCAAAAATGTAGCCCATTTTCTGACAAGTCAGCATCTAATGTCTCTGTCCAGCAGGAACACAGATGGAATCCCAGGGGTGTATCTGATCCTCATCCAGTTATCCAGGTATAAAAGGGGTTAATGAGGTTCTCTGCTTGACATGGGGAGGGAATCTATGAAGGGGGAGTCTCTGAGACACAAATCTGACCCACCAACATGTCCTGTTGATGTCACAGACCAGGTTGAGGTTGCGCTTGTGAATTACTCGAGTGGAGCTTGACTTGCTGATATGCAGCAGTCCCATGAAGGCAGAGTCTGAGATTGCTTTGTGTACCAGACAGACGTCACCTCTGAGGAGTCTATATAAGACTGAGTAGAGGGACCTGACTTTTAGCCTATCTGTGTAGGGTAGATGTTTGAGGTCCTGGATTCTCCTGGTGAGGAACCTCTGTGATCTCTCTAGCTGCTCCATGTGCTTTGTACATGCCGAAAGGGGCATTGTACTTAGTAATGGCTCTTATAGGGAAGAATACAGGGATGTTATGACTTCCTTGTACCTGGATGAGATACCCTTACTAATGAGGTGGACCATGTAGAAAGCTTTCTGTGCAATGGAGGCAATATGGCGGTCAAAACTCAGTTTGCTATCAACCTGGGTGCCCAAGTCCCTCATGACTGATTGCATGCTTAGGACCTTGTTATTAATGTGATAATTTGTAGAGATGTCACTATCCCCATAGGGGATGATGATGATGCAGTTTTTGCATTCAGTTTGAGGCCATGTTTCTTGTGCAAGTCATTTGTTTGGGTGGGATCCTCTTGGAGGATGTCCACATCACTAGGGGAATTGATGTCAATGCAGAGCTTACATTCATCTGCAGACATGGTCAGCCATAGCCCACTTGTTTTGGCCTGCATTAGTTTACAGGAGGGGGATTAATTTGAAAAACCTCTTGGAACTGCCATCCCTAAAGATGATACGTATTCCAGGTATGTAAAATGCGAAGCCTGCTCTTATTGCAGGTTTATACAAACAGGTAACCGATTTAACATCCTGGATGAAAAATTTGCTTGTAAGGGCAGATTTAATTGCAATTCCACTATGGTTGTTTACCTCGCTTCTTGCCAGTCTTGTATGGGTTTTTACATTGGCAAGACTGAGCGTAAACTAAGGGAAAGAGTGTACGAGCATATTTACCACATTAGGAAAGCCAAAACAGACAACGCTCCCGCAAAACATGTGGTAGAAAACTCTGGTCATTCCTTCACATTCAGGGTGCTCAACCAAATTGAATTTGACATCAGGGGCGGTCCATTAGGCTTAAAACTT
The DNA here is from genome assembly GCF_019279795.1 of Protopterus annectens. Lineage (NCBI taxonomy): Eukaryota > Metazoa > Chordata > Ceratodontiformes > Protopteridae > Protopterus > Protopterus annectens. The sequence goes on along the minus strand of NC_056736.1, from coordinate 188,940,654 downwards.
GAGGTGAAGGAGCTGATTTGGCAGCTTAGAACTAGGGCCTATGTGACAACAGTGTTGAACGACGTATGCTCTTTGGCATGTGTCTTGAAACTGAGGGGTTTAAAACATTAACACAAGGCTAATACTCAGGTGACTAGACATACAATTTGGGGCACTCTTTGTGTTTGTTATATACACACAACCCCCCCCCCCCCCCTTATGCACAAGTACATGCATTTATGACATTCAACTGAAATTTATTCAGGTTGATTAGTGACATGTAACAATTTGTATGTACACAATAACAAATATTGTTTTTTGGATGTTTTAGCTGGCTTTTTCATGTATATTTAATTATTCTTTGTATATGTACAAATGAATTTGAGTATTATGTCAATAGGAAAGTGTATATACATTTTTTACACAATTGTTTATACAATTTTTAAGTACATGTGTTGTATAAATGAGTATTGTATCAGGTGATATGGTGTCATGTGAGGTGACTGAACATGTGACTATGAATCTGGTTTTAAATATGGCTACCATTCTTTTAACTTGTGTCTGATGAAATTGAGTGTAAGAATACCTGACGAAAGCGCTAACCATAAAAGTTTTAAGAATTACTGTTGCCTGCCTATTTTTTTTGTTTTTCATGGGTTCTATCAGTGAGCCAGTTTGCTACCCATCAGGTAACATATGGATTGATGCCTAGTTGAGAGAGTTTATCTATTATACCTGAGTGGGAAATAGTATCAAAGGCTTTGGCCAGGTCAAGGTAGGCGGCGGGCACCATCCTCCCCTTATCCATAGCTTTGGTGACTGTCTCAAAGAAGTCGATCAAATTTAACAGGCACAACCTCCCCTTGATGAAACCAAATTGTGTGGGATCGAGTGTTTGGAGATTGCAAATGTCCTTGTTAATGAGGTCCATGATAATTCATTTTATGGCCTTGCAGATCAGGCTAGTTACTTTGATGGGTCTATAATTTCCTGGATCAGTGGATGTTCCACCTTTGTGCAATGGGATGAAACTAGCTGCTCTACTCTCACTTGAGATGAAGCCAGTACTCAGGCTTTGGTTGAATAGGATGCCAAATGGTGCTGCAACTTCCTACCTGAGTTCATGCTGAAGGCAGCCTGGGATGCTATTATGAACTATTATGGTCAATGAGCAAGCTATTTCCTAAATAAACAATAACTCTACTAAGACAACAGCCAAAGCAAAAGGCAGCAGCACATCACATTTCCTGCCAACGACAAGGTGGATTGTGGAGTTGCTGAATTTATTTGATGAAAAATGTTGCCCAAATGCAGATTACTAACTTCTAATATACAATCTGTGGTACAAATTGTTTCATAAATTAGATTTATGGCTCTAGGATAAATATAAATAGCAAACTGTGACTAACCTCTGAAATACAAACTCTATTTAAAGAGGTGAAGTAACATTGAGCTGATACTGCACTTACTGATTTATTTATACAGATGGCAGGTTGAATTTCCTACACAGAATTACTAATTAATCTAGTTTAAAATCTTAAAATACCTAAACCTTACTAACTGACCTTAACAGTATGCATGTAACTACCAACCACCACAAATAAAACCACCAACGCTTAACGCCTAACATAGAGGAGTTAAATAAAATCCCACACTTAACTCCTGGCACGGAACCTGGAACCCTTCTGTAGAAACCCAGACAGTAAGCTGGACACTACAGCCTTGCCTAAACAATGCAATCCATAGGGCGAAAGAGGACTGCCCTCTCCATAAAGTGATGTTCTGTAACCTCCCTCCCCTTCCCCGCTAATCTTGTGACTTCATTCAACTCATTCGAGCCAAAAGACCATCCAGAGTAAAGGTGTAGCTGTAGAATAAACAGCAATCTAAAAACAAAGCAGCTAACACCAACGTAAGACAATAATAAGTTTAATAGCAACAAAGATTTCAGGTATCAAGTACTCTTCCTCGGTGCTTAATTATCTTCATCATAAAATTCACAATTTAAATATACATCTCAATTAATTAATTAAATCTCACAGCCAATCAAATAATTGCAACAATCAATCCTTAAAAATATATGCAGCAAATATACAAAAATATGTATGTGAAATGTTAAAACATTGCATACATCCTCAAAAAGAATTATGTATAAATAATGAAAAATAATAAAGAATATGATAAAATACTTTTCTAAGTTATCATATTAAACAGCCTTTTGTTTTAATTTTAAAACAAGTTAATAGAAACTATTTGATTTAAAACTGGTAAATGCTCAGCTTGTAAGTGTAAAATCCATTGAAGTTCCATATAGGTTCATAGGTTTATAGGTAGGTACTAGGCTATCTGCCCGAAGGCATTTATAAGCCTTGCCAGAATGTGTTGGCTTTCGCCGCCCCCTTAGATTAGTTCCCTGTACCTCTGTCCAGCATAGCCACTGAAGTGATCCCCAGGGTAAACTTTCTGTTTCCCATCCACTCGTCAAGGTTTCTTTTGAAGAGTGTTAGCAAGGAACACTGCTTAATGTAGTTTGGAATCTTGTTCCAAAGCGCGGGAAGTCTCTGGTATAGGAATCTATCCTTCCAGCATGTCCTATTTATTGTTGTGGTGAGGTTTAGATCCCTAGAGCATGTGGCTCAAGGAGATAAGGTTTTCTTTGGGTGGAGCATGTCCATCAATTCTGGGTTGGACATGGCCTTGTATGCCAGGCAGAAATCACCACTGTATGCAAACGAGTAAAGCTGGAGTTTCTTCAGTTGAGCTGCATAGGGCATCTGTTTGAGGCCAGTGATCCTCTTGGTGAGGTACTTATGTGGCCTTTCCAGCTGTTGCAGGTGTCTTGTAAGGTACATCCCAAAAGGGGCGTTCTACACTATGATGGGTCTGATGAGTGATGAGTAGAGGGACACAATGACCTCTTTTGATCTGGATGCAAACCCTTTTGTGATTAGGTGGGCCACGTAGAAGGATTTTCTAACCACTTTGGCAATGTGATTATCAATGGTGAGATTACTATCTACTTGGGTCCCCAGATCCCTTATTATGTCTTCCATATTTAGGGGACTACCACCTATGTGGTAGTTTGTGGGTACTTTGTTTTTTCCAAATGGGATGACTATGCACTTTTTGGCATTTAGCTTGAGGCCATGATTTTGACACCAGGCATCAACTCAGTGAGACCTCTTTGGAGGATGTCTGTGTCAGCTGGAAAGTCAATTATAGCCCATAGTTTGCAGTTGTCTGCGAACTTGTTCAGCCATAGTCCTCCTGTGCTTGCCTGTACCTCTGGGAAGTATATGCCGAACAGAAGGGGTCCTAGGACTGAGCCCTAGGGAATGCTACTTGTAACCGGTTTAGAGTCAGACCTAGCTCCCACAGCTCTCACCATGTGGGTTCTGTCCGTGAACCAGTTTGCAACCCATCTTGTGATGTAGGGGTTTATGTTCAGGCTGGTGAGCTTGTCTATAATACCAGAATGGGGAATGGTGTCGAAGGCCTTAGTGAGGTTTAGGTAGGCTGTCTGTACCACCTTTCCCTCATCTACAGCCTTGGTAACTGTCTCAAAGAAGTTCACCAGGTTTAGGAGGCATGATCTGCCCTTAATAAAGCCGAACTGGGCAGGGTCCAATATCTGGAGCTTCCCAGTGTCTCTGCTAATGGTTTCCATGATGATGTGCTCCATAGCCTTGCAGACCAAGCTAGTCAGGCTTATAGGGCGATAGTTCCTAGGGTCTGTTGTGAGTCCATATTTGTGGAGCAGAATAACCATTGCTGTGCGCCACTCTATGGGTACGTAGCATGTGGAGATGTTGAGTTTGAACAGTGTGCTTAGGTGAGGGGTTAGTTCATCTTTGAGCGCATGTAGGACACAGCCTGGGATACCATCTGGTCCCATTGATGCTGTGTTTTTGGCTTTGGAGAGGGCTGTTTTAGCCTGTCTGTGATTTCAGGGACACTACATTCTTCTGGTATGGTTATGGGCCCTTTTGGGGGTGAGAGGGGGGTGAAGTTTGTGCTGACCCTGTTTGCCAGGATGTAGGCGATATCGGTCGGTTCAGTGTATTTTGTGCCATTCTGCACGAACTCCAAGCAGATCTGAGCATTGCCACTTAGATTCGTGACATAGCTAGAGAATGCCTTGTGGTTATCTTTGGAGTCCTTAGCAATTTTTCTTTCAGAGATTGCCTTGGATGATTTTATGAGGGATCGTAGTTTCTTGCTGATACTGATCAGGGATGTTTTCCCTTCTTGGGATTTTACTCTTTTCTGTACTAGTTTCCTCCTTCTATTGTATAGCTTGTTTATGGCAGGAGTCCACCAGACTGGTTTCCTTTTCTTGGAGGAGTGAGTCTTGGTTTTGCTTGGGATGGCACAATCCATGCATTCTTGTAGGTGCCCGTAGAATGCATTAGTAAAGGATTTTGCAGCTTAGACAGCGTTATCCTTCAGCTTGGGGGCTTTGAAACTTTCCACCTCAGTCTTAAGTATCGTGAAGTTTGCTTTTGAAAAGTTTTTCACAGTGATTTCCTTGTCCGGGGGTGGGGACGGAATGTGGATATCCAAAGTGATTTGTTTATGGTCAGATCTAACCAGGGAGGGGTTGACCTCCAGTGTGGTACACTGGTCACCCATGTTGGTGATGACCAGGTCCAATATGTTGTCACCTCTGGTGGGAGTGCTGACCAGTTGAACCAGGGTGTTTGATTTTATAAATTCTAGGAAATGTTGGGCAAGGGAGTTAGTACTTGAGTAGTTCTCCCAGTTAATGTTTGGGTAATTGAAATCACCCAATATTATGGTGTTTGGTAGGACCTTTATGTTTCCCAGTGTTTCCAGAAACGTGGAATGGGGGTCCTGGGACATGGTGGGTGATCTGTAGCAAGCTACAATTTGAATTGCAGTTTTGCCTATTGTTAGTTGCATGTGGATGATCTCTGAAGCATCCTGCTGTGCCACTAACCTGGAGGTGTGGGTATCCTTGATTAATTATGGATATGCCCCCGCCTTTTGTATTTCGGTTTGGGTTCTGTGGCCAAAATGTATGGCATGAGTTGTAGCCTGGTAGTGCTGGGGTGCTCTCTGGAGCCTTAAACCCGGTTTCTGTTACTGCACATATATCAGTTTTCTCCATACTGAAGAGTGCCTCGAATGTTTGCATTTTGAGGTTTAGACTTCTGGCACTGAGTAGCATTACCCTCAGTTTTTTGTTACTTGTGCTATTTACGGCAGTGGGTTTGTCTTTTGAGCCTTGCCTAAAAAGGCACTATGGTGGTAGCAAGAGCCTTGGACAATATTCAAAAGCCTAAGGGTGACAGGTGCAAGCCATCTCTAGCGAAGCAGTGTGGCTTGTCCAGCATGTCATTCCAGGCAGACAGACACTGGATCCCCTTTGAATGAGAATCCTTTGAAAGAATCCTTTGAAATATTTTCCAAATTTGTATTTAAATCTCCCCTTCTAAGGGATTTTGTCATAACTTCCATGACCCTGAATTTAAAACTGTGAGTTGCATTTTCAAATAAATGTTTGGCTAGGGAGTTAGTTAATATTTCCCTTCTTATCTCAGAGTTATGCTCGATGATCCTATCTTTCAGGCATCTAGTGGACTTTCCTACATAAAATCATTTACATTTTGTGCAGGTGGCTAAGTATATAATATTATTCGGATTACACTTAGCTGAGCATCGAGATGTAAAAGGCTTATTACTGTTAGGATTAATAAAAATATTATTTGTCTCTATAAATACACAACTACAATTATGACAAGGAAAAGTATCATGTTTAACAATTTTGCTTTTCATTTGTGTCCCCTTCAGATCTTTGTAATGCAACCTATCCTTTAGTTTGCAGTATTTTCTACATGTGAACAATGGTTTGTAAGTAATTATATCATTCAAACCAGAAAAACTTGTAAGAATACCCCAATTTTAAGCCATAATGTTTCTAATCCTATCACTACACCTACTAAACCTAGTGATGTAGCAAATATTTGTAGAGTTTGAAGAATGTGAACAAATACAAGTATTTACACAGAATTAGCATGCACCCCCCCCCCTCCCATATATATAAGGGAGTGATTAGGAGCCAGGTTATGCATATGAGTAGGTTGAATACAAATGACTTCAAATGTATTGATCAGATTGACTTAACTTTATCTTCTTTCAGGGATAGAGGTTATGAAAATGAAATGTTGAATGATGCAAAAAATGATGTTTTATCAAATAGACATATTGCATGTACCCCTTTTTTCGGTGAAGGTGTTAACAACTTAAATGATAATAGTGGTGATGACCACTCTATAAATATTCACTGCATCACTAGGTTTAGTTAGAAAGACTTCACTCAACTCCCAACCTTAATTAACTTAAAGGCACAGCCTAGTGACAAGTCTGCTAGGCTCACTCTGTTTCATTTCTGCTTTGATTACTAAAATAATATGTGTCTCAGCAATGGAAGTAACTTGGAAAAAACTTTCAGAAATGTAAAGAAATGTGGGACATGGCCAAGATTTTGGCTTTGTAGCAGCACAGTTCTTTAACTCCTCTATCTAAAAACAATTTCTGACAGGAATTTTTAGTTTTAAGTGGTAGCTGGCTGAATATTTTAACACTAATCTACTTCCAAACCTTTTGGAATACTGTTCTTCTTTCGGCTTTTCCTAGTTAGGGGTCGCCACAGTGGAACTCCAGTCCGCTAATGATTGGCAGTAGATCTGTTTACAGGTGCTGAGGTGCCAGCTCGACACCCAACCTTCAACAAAGGCACTCCCATTCTACGCATGTCTTTCAAATGCCACTCAACCGCAGGGATGACATGCAGACTCCACACAGAAGGTGCTCCAGCTGAGAATCGAATGGGAGAACTTCTTGCTGCGAGGCAACAATGCTACCGCTGCACCACTGGGGCTTACCTTTTGGAATACTACCAAAGGATTTTTTTTAAATGACAGGAATTCTAAAAAGTCAGAAGATAAAAAAAAAACCTTTTGGAATACTACCGAAGGATTTTTATCTTCTGACTGTTTAGAATTCCTGTAATTTCATCCTAACAAGATACAGTCATCTCACCTGTTGAGAATAAGTCATACAAAAAAAATCCCTCACAGGACACTTCACTTAAAAAGGAGCTGCAGTCTTCATTGTCTAACATTTGGGACTTATCATTAAAAATTGATAAACTGTATAGCAAACTGGATGCCTTTAAGGATAAATATTCTCAGCAACTGAAACAACTGCAAGAAATAATTATGCTGCATAAATCTTAGATTTCAGCTATATAAGAATCTCTCAGTGATATGGAAATCAGACTTTCTGAAGAAGAACATCAAACTGAGTTTTTATTAAAACAAAATACTTCTTTATTGGACAAGATAGATGATCTGGAGAACAGATCTAGAAGAAATAGCTTATGAATCTACGGGCTACTTAAGAAATCCAAAGGAGACCACATAATTAATTTTCTTACAACTTGGATTCCTTCCACATTAAATCTATCTGAATCTCCCTCTCTCATGGCATAAAAAGAGCCCATAGACCTCTAACTACACCAGGAGCATCGGACAAACTAAATAACAAACCTAGATCTATAAGTGTGAGATTTTTCACCACTGAAGACAAAGAACTGGTATTAAAAACTGCTTGGGAAAACTTTCCAGTTAAATTTCAAGACTGTATAATCAGATTTGACAATGTCTACTCCTCAGCTGTGGTCACAAAAAGAAAATAATTTTTACCCTGATGAAAGCATTAAAAAATAAGTAATTTAAAACATCTTTTATTTCCAGCTAGACTGAAAATCTTCTTTCCCGAAGGCATAAAAATCTTTGACTCAGTGGATCTGGCTACATAATACTTACTAAATAATAATACATTAGACCAAGGAGAAGCTATGGATTGGTTCTTCTACTACCTTAAGACATATTGAAAAAAATGGATGGAAAACTACAGAACAAATGAAGAAAAAATCGAAAGACAAATAAATCATTATTTTTTTTTTATGTTTATTTGTTTTCGATCTAAATATGATGTTACCTTCCTTTCAAAATCTTTAATCCAAATGCATTTGTTTATTGTATGTTACATTTGTACCTATCCTACAGGATATCATAGAAAAAGGTAAGAAAGAAAAAGGGGAAATAAGAAATATATTTCTTTACAACATGCTTATGCATTCTATGTAGTAATACCTAAATCTCTAAATTCACTAAGTAATTAATATTGACCTCATTTTTTATAAAATGTCATTAAATGTTGTTTACATTGCTACTTTTGAAACATAATAAAGTACAGTCAATATGCAGAGTGGAAGCCTATACATTTTTGGTGGTTCACATTGAACTGTTATGTTCTGCTGGCTGCATGTATTCTGAAGCCCTTTTAGTATTTTAAATTGTATTACCATTCTTTGGACAGCCGCATGTCTGTGAAATATGTACCATGAATGTTTGAGAGTCTAATGGGATTTATTCATATCGATGTGTTTTTTTTTTTTTTTTTCCTTGTGCCCAGTTTTGCTCTTAGTGTATAAGTTGGGCTGACGAGATGGATTAATTAAATGTTTGGAGCTTTTGGAAGGCTTTCAAATGCTGGCTGTCATCCCTGAGTCACAAGAGTCAGTACAGCCTGGCTTTTGTGTTTGTTAGTTTTAGCTCTTTTGTGCTGCTCATTTACTTCCTTACCATATGTGCTCATGATAAACAAATCTCTTCCCAAATCGAATTACAGTTCCAAGTTTTCCCGCCAAGCACGCAAGACATCTTTTACATTGGTAAATCCACTTTAAAGCAGCATGATGCAAAAGCAGTTCTGCAAAATACTCCTGTCGCTCAAGATGCATTAGTAATGACGTCAACCTTAAGGTCAAAGGTTGCATCTCAATTGATGGGATTCTGTATTAAACCACTGACAATCTATCTCCTACATTCCTCAGACTTGCTGCTGACTCAGTTGCCTATCCTATATCAATACCAATGAATCGATCTATTCTGGAATCAACTGTCCCCACCCTTTAGAAATCTTTCTTTACTATACCTCTTCATAAAGTTGGCAACTCCACTGACCCCTCAAACTACTGACCCATTGCCATTCTGTCCCCCCTCTCCAAGATATTAGAAAAATGTATTCACTCGCAGCTTCTCAATCACCTCCTCATGCACCACTTACTTATCCCTACCCAACATGGATTTTGTCCTCACCAAAGCACCACCACTGCCCTCCTCTCCTTTACTCATATCATTGCAGAGGCCCTAGACAACAATAAACTAATTCCCTGTCTCTTCCTAGATCTCTGCAAAGCCTTTAATACTGTCGCTCATCCTCTACTACTATCAAACTCGCAAATCTCCACCTATCCCCCTCTGCACTTGCCTGGTTTAATAGTTACCTATCTGACAGAGAAAAATCTGTCAAATGGCTCTCATCCTTCTCACCTTTCCTTCCCATCTCTACTGGTGTTCCCCAAAGCTCCATCTTGGGACCCCTTTTGCTTAACATCTTCACTAATGATCTTTACATCTCATGCAAAAACTCCTCCCTTATTCAGTATGCCAATAACTCTACACATATATCCATCTCAAATAACATTCCTGAACTACACTCCCTGACCCAACAAGCCCTACTATCCACTGAAAAATGGCTCTCTCACAACCTACTGATCCTAAATCCCAAAAAGACCAAACTTCTACTTTTCCTTCCCTCTTCTCGTTCTCATCACAAAACCTCCTTTTTTATTAAGTCTTCTAACAATACAACTATCCAACCTGACACCCACACAAAACTCCTAGAGGTCATTATCGATGACAAACTAAAGTTCAACCTACATATACTCCAGTGTATAAAAAAAAACAAACCAGAAACTAGGTCTGCTATATTAGAACAAAAAATTCCTAACCCCTGAATCTAGGCTTACCCTGGGCCACGCCTCCTCCTCCCCTCCCTCTTATATGCTGCCCCAGTTCTTACCAATATCCAGGCCTCCACTCTAAACAAACTCCAACAGACTTACCATAAAATAGCCAGATTCATTACTAACTCCCCATACAACTCACACCACTGCATTTTTTTAAACTCTCTTCAATGGCTTGAACTTCCACAATTTCTGCTATCTTATCAATTTTTTGCTACACTCTATTCTTTATAAAACCTCCTTCTGTCCATCTCTATCTTCCGTAGTCTCCATCTACATCCCATCCTGAACCCTCCGTACGTCTAACCAACAATTACTTGATGTCTACCACCCAAAAAGGTCAGTAGGCAAACTACTCTACAAACACTCCCTTGCCCATGCTTGGAACAAACTTCCCCTTGACTTACATTCAATCTCCCACACCTCACACTTTAAAAATGAACTAAAAGCTTATTTTCTCAATTCCAGGACCTGCCCTTGCCATGACCCCACCTAGTCTTCCTTCCCTTTATGTACCCTCAAAAGATCCATACTTAGTACCTCATTACACCTATCTCTTCAATGTGTCTACTATGCATTTGCATAATTTTATACTAACAAAAACATTTTATTGTTGACCTGTTTAACTATATCAATGTAAAATTATGTTACTAAGCTTCTTTTTAATGCAACTTTAACTTTATGCGTGTAACCCAACATATGTGAATATTTTTGCTATAACTGCTATTATATCAATATTGTTTAAAATTGTACTTGTTTAAAAATGTACTACTGGAGCTTTTCTCCTCGGGTCTCCACTGAAAATGGGCCACATGCCCAGTTGGACAAACCCGGTTAACAAATGTCAATAAATAAATAAATAAAATAAATAAATAAAAGAACAATAATTATGCTGTTTTACAAATAATCCTGCTATTTTACACTACTTCAAGATGTTGCCAGGCCAGGGAGATCTCACTATTTTGACAAGTAATATATACGAACACATTCACGAAACCATAACATAACCAATAATGCTTTACTGGAAACATATAAATTCAGTTTTGCAAAATGTGAAAACATGGTGTTTGTTCATGAATCAGTCTGAACTAATGTGCAATGACAGCTACCTAGAATACCTTACTGTAAATGCAGTACTTCTGATCCATTCCATTTCCCAACTGGAAAATATTGCAATAACTTAAAAAGTCGAATGACGCGTGTTTAAAAACAAAAACCATGAGACTTCAGCACTTCACAGTGCACTTTTAAACTACCTACCTCTCAACCACGAGATATGAGAGCGAGAGAGTGACAGCGAAAGCGAATCCTTTTCCTTTCCAGAAATTTGTGAGTGTAACAAATATTATGCAGAACAACTAACTTAAATGCACTACAAGAAAAAAATAATCTCAACCAAAAAAATGCAACACAACAGAATGCAATTGAGCCAGGGTAACATTTTGCCAAGAATGTGTACAAACTATAAATACAGGACAAAAGAAAACCAATCACCTGTTACAGCCTCTGACTCTCTTGTGGTATAGCTGTTGGTCACGATCATAGCCAGACACCAGTCTTAATGGGCAGGTTTAAACTCATTTAAATCAGAAAAAAGTCAAAGCTATGATAAGTTCACATACAAGTTCCAATAGAGAAAACAGTATAAATGCAGACACTCTTTAAAAATTAAATTTAGGCCAGTATATTTATGAAAGTCTCTCTCTCTCTCTTTCAGATGCTGCAACAGTTCCATGTCCTTAAGCAATGAAACTGTGTTAAAAGCAAGCTTGACTCCAACCTGATCAGATGTGTTGTTTTTGCCATTGTGTATTATATATAATCCATACATATACAACTATATATCCCACAAAAAATCAAATGAAGTGCAGCAATTTACAGCACCAGCTAAGTTTGATGACATTTAAATAGCATTAGCAAGTCTGAACAGGTAATCTTTCTTTAAAACTCTGCACTCTGATATAGTAGCTCCAAAAGAAAAATAACTAATGGAAATGCACACCCCCTTCCAGACCTTCTGACACTGCCCAAAAATTCAACTCACATTTCTTTCTCATGAACATACACCTGCATGTGCCAGTATCTGTACAAAAAATACAATTAACAATAGGTTAATACAGAAGAGACCGTCTGCTATCCTGCAGAAGTACCCTAATCCTAAAACTCTGCTTTGTTACACTGTGGTGGGAGTACAGCTAACAGTTCCCAACATTATACCAATGTTGCAAGTATACTGTGTACACTTTACCCCTAAATAAATTCCTTATGTAAGCCTGGCTTTATTGTACTTGCTGTTCCTAATGAATATTCATGTGGATGACAAACACAGGAAAATGTTTATTCATGAATGCTGTGTAATTTCAGCCTGCTTCTGGGTGCTAGGCAGGGTTTGGGTGGGGCTTGCTAGTACATATCTGGTGGCTTGAGACACTTCACTAAGGAAAGGAGAAATGAAAAAGGGGAAGGGAAGAGAGGGAAGAGGGGAAAGAAAAGGGGAAACAAAAGAAAAAAGGGGCTGAGTATTATTAAATGTTATATTTCTAAGACTGGAGTCACAGGAAAAGAAGGAAAAAGAAAAGAGAAGGAAACAAAGAAATCAGAAGTTGAAGAGAAAGCATGAAAAAAAAAAATAATGAAAATTATTTTGTTTCATATAGAAGTCAGATAAGTCCCTACATTTATTAAACTAAAGTAATTTTGCTATAGTAATGTGAAATTTATTGAGGAGATGCAATGCAATTATAACTATTTTAAACTATATCAATAATACGTTTATTATATATATCATTCCTAGAGTGGCACAACTTTGTAATACAAAAAAATAATTTTCATAAAGGTTTTTTCAGGATCCAGCACAGAGATTTCTAACTAAACATATTGAATCTTATTTCTCATATACATATATAAGTAAAAATATGTCTGCCTGTATGAATGTGTGCATGTTTATATGTGAAATTGTATACATATTTCAACGTATGCAATTGAATGTTTTTGTACAGATACTGGCACATGCAGGTGTATGTTCATGAGAAAGAAATGTGGCCAGAAATATCATAAACACAACATAATATAACATGCAGAATTTTGTAGTGTAAATCTAACTACAAAACACATACTGTGCTACTAAGTAGTAATAAGTACATGAAATTGAAATCATTAAAAGACGTCCACCTAAAGATGAGTTTGGACTTCCAAATAACATTCAAGTTATAGTAACATATATACAGAATGTCATTTAACAGTCTCAGACTAAACTCAGAAAGTAAGTCAATAGAAGCATCATTCACAAACAGTAACTCTCAGTGTTAGTATAACTATAAAAAACAAAATAGATTGAAATCATAATACTGAAATTCTTGCTTAACTATGAAATGGAATGTGGTATATTTTGTGAAACAATTGTACATTCTTTTTGTTCTCAGCATATAAAAATAGTGCAATGCAGAAAAAATATATTTTGTACTAAAGTCATTGTAATTCCTAGAGATTGTTATGGCCTGTAACTCAAGGACTACTATAATAATATGCCTTAGTGTGAATTTTTTTTTCTTCTATTGGAGCAGATCAATTGTGTTTGTATCTTTTGAAGTCTATTCATAACAGACAGACTGCTGTTTATAAGAAGTACTCCTAACAAATATGCTGAAAGTTTTCCTTTTATTATTTGTTATATTTCATATCAACATATTTGTTAAAACATATATTAAATTGTTCTTTCTAGTTTCAGCTATTCTTCCTTATTTCCATGGCAAATGTTTATCCTTCTGTTCTACAGATGAACACATATAATGCCTAGCTAAATGATTTATCTTATTACTAGTATTTTAAAACATTATAGAAGTTTCAGTTTACGCTGGGCTTGCATCTTATAAACATTTAAATGTTTAAATTCATGAATAGTCAATTAGATAAAGAGGGTGTAGACGTACATAGAAGTTATGGTTAGAGGAATTGCTTGGATGGTATTTCTATTCAAGCATGGGGTTTTATACCTCAGTGTTGGATGTTGTTTTTTTTTAATCAGGTCACTAAGTTTGAAGATTTGCGTTATTAATGTTTGGTGTGTTCCACAGCTATTCACATTACCTTATTATATGAATATCTAATATTTTCTCCAAATTCATATATAATTTCTCACAATTATAAATATTTAGAACTATCTAAATCCATATCATAATATGAGTATGAAGTGCTTCCCCAGGATTCATGAAGCTTGTGCCAGGTGCAGGCGTAGCGTCGGCATGCTAACACCAAATATGGCCGCCGAGCGATTCAGGTATGAGCTGTCTCCATATGCACTACCTGCGTACGCTACGCCCGCACAACTCCTGAGCCATGTATGCTAAATACCACATGTGCAGCAGTACAGCATACAAATGAAGGTATGTAGCAATTCAGGAAGTGGTGCAGGCGTAGTGTAAGCTTGCAGAAATGTAAACCGTAGAAAACGGTTTACATTTTTGCAAACATAAAATTGGAGCCATGACAGCCAACCAAACACATATTATAATGTTAATATATGCCAATGGCTAAATATATAGCCACTGGCATAAAAAAATGTGCAAAATATAAAATTAACATTTAATATATATAGTCGCACTATCACGATGTGGAAGTGCAGGGCAGCGGTCTGCAAAGGGGATCGCAAGGAATATATAAAAATAAAGAATAAAACCGCAATGAAACACATATCACAATTTCCCCATAATAGTCAATGGCAGGCATGCCACACCATACTCATGGCGCAAGGGTTGCTAAGGGGCAGTGACAGTGTTATGCGCAGTAGCTAGGAATTAATAGGCAATGCCATGCAAATGAGAGGAGTAATAGTGAATCACAGACTCCCCACTGGTGTAAGGATGCACCTCACAGCATAGCATTATAACACCGAAGTGAGCCCATGAGATAAAGATGACATCAAGAGAGGGGTGTGTCGTCATTGCTGTAAGCACATTGGCGCATTGCTAAACTGGTATGCCCCTAGCTGGGCAAAGCTGCAGGATAGGGGTGTGTCAAATCGCCCATAACTATGCTTAGCTGAGAGTACACAAGGTAACTGAGTATGCACGTGAATGGAGATGAAAACGTGCATAAACCCGGTAAACGAGTATGCGCATCGTGCACTTCAGCCGAAACAGTAAGGATAGAGGAAAGAAATAAGGAAATGCTGCAGCAGTGAAATTGGAGTACAAATGACTAATTAACATATAGGAGCCTACAGTGGGCCATTGACAACAGCTAGCAAGGCTGCAAGCAGCTACCTGCAGAACAGGGAAAGGGAGGGGCTGTACTGCAAAGAAAACAGCAAAGTGTCAAAGCAGAACAAAGGTGATATGCAGTATATCAGCTACAAAGCACATTTTGCCATGACTGGGTAGGGAAAGTACAAAACAAGAAAGATGGCAGGTGGATGCATGCCTGATAATGGGAGGGGATCCAGGTCTAAAAGTGAATTAAAGGGCAACAGATTAATCAAGGCAGGCAAGTAGATCTCCACAGTAAATGCCCCACACTTGCAATACTCATTGCAGAACCCATAATTAAAACACACAGCAGCTGGAATAGTTCATACACACCCACTTACATCAGTAGCATCCATAGCACAATACTATAAAGTGTGAAAGGACCTCACACACATTTGTGTATTCCCATACACTCTGCGCCAGTGGTGTATACAGACAGGGAACTTTTATTATGTACATGTTAGGGGCTGCCATAGCTTTGATCCACCAGCATGTGTTGGAGACTGAAGGTGGTGTGGAGGCTGATGCACATGACCACCACAGGCACCAGAGGAGGAGGAGTGTTCAGACCCAGGCTAACCTACCAGGGGGCTACATGATTTGGAGATAGTAAAGCGTTACAGGGTGGACAGAAACACCCTACAGCAACTGGTGGAGCTGTGCCTGCCACACCTCAGAGCCAGAACAAACAGAGGGGAATGCATCCCAGTGGATACGAAGGTATGTGTAAGCCTGAGAATACTAGCTACAGGTACCTTTCAAAGACCATGGGTATCTCAAGGGCATCAGCAGCCAGGGTACTACACCATTTCCTGGATGCCATGTTACCACATGCCAAGGAGCACATATACTTCCCCTGAACGCAGGAGGAGTTGGCCAGCAATATGCATCTCTTCCACCATGTGTCAGAATACCTGGAGGTACTGGGTGCAATAGACTGCATGTACATACACATAAAGTCACCACCCGGTAAGCAGGGAAGGCACTACATAAACCACAAGGGATACCCCTCCATCAACTGCCAGGTCATGCTCAATGCCCAGGGCATTATCATGGATGCGTGTGCCATCCTGGTGGGGGATGCTGGCTATGCACTGGAACCATGAATGATGACTCCCATCAGAAATGCACACACACCCATGCAGGAATGCCATAATGAGGCACACGCACAAACCAGAATCATCATAGAGCATGTGTTTGGGATGCTGAAATCACAGTTCTGTTGCTTGGACATATCTGGTGGAGCCTTGCAGTACTCTCCAGGACTGTGTGCCCACATCTTTATAGTGTGTGCCATGCTACACAATATGGTCCTGCGGAAACAGCTGCAGCAGGGACAGAATGGTGAAGGCCCTCACAGCCCACCACCATTGCCAAGAGTCCCACAGGCACAGAGGTACTCAGACCACGAACACCCTGAGCCAGCCCCAGTAGGCAGATGGAGGTGTGCCCAGTATGCCCATGCCTTGGCAAAGAGGGTACATATAGCACACACACTGACAGTGTAGGCACCTAGGGACTGACACCTTTCTCCATGTGCACACACAGTAAAAATGGATGGCACACACAAGACTACCTGTAAATTGTCATGTATAGGCAATCTACTAAGTGCATCCAACATAGGCAGCCCTCAACTATTGCGCACACAACAGCCATTGGCACAATGTAATTCAGCACCTGAACAATAAATTAAGCTATCAGCATATGCAGATACTGTATGTATAGATTCATAGGTAGATACTTGGCCAACTGCCAGAGGCCATTCATAAGGCCAGCCAAAATGTGTCAGCTTTTGCCACCCCATTGATGCATTAACCATCCCTCTGTGGAGCAGAGCCAATGGCAGGATCCCTGGGTTGCATCTACTGTTCCCCATCCACCCTTCAAGGTTTCTCTTGCAGAGTGTTAGTGAGGGGTTCTGTATAATGTAGTTAGGGATGTTGTTTCAAAGTATGGGGAGTGTATGTTTACAGGAAGCTGTCCCTTCAGCATCTCCCAGTTATTTTTGTGGCAAGGTCAGCTCACTACAGTGTGTGGCTCACTGTGACATGGACTCCCATAGGTGGAGCATATCCATCAAGCCTGAGTTTGATATGGCTGTGTTGGTCAGTGGAGATCATCTCTGGGTAAAAGAGATGCCACTGAGTAAAGCAAGAGTTTATTCAGTTTGGCTGCATAGGCCATATGTTGGAGGCCAGTATTCCCCTTGGTGAGGTAAATTTGTGGATCCCCCAGCTGCTGGACGTGTCCTCTGAGGTACATCCCACATGGGTTATTATACCCTATGATGGGACTGAAGAGTGATGAGTAAAGGGGCACTATAACCCCAGTATGTCTAGATGGGAATCCTTTAGTAGTCAGATGGCCTACATAGAAGGATGTCCTAACTACTGTGGAGATATGATTGTCACAGGGGAGATCACTATCTACCTTAGTCTCCAGATACCCCAGTACTTCATCTGTATTAAAGTGGCTGCCGCTCATGTGTTAATATTTGGGTGCCAATTCCACAATGGAATGACCATGCAGTTAGTGGCACTTGGCTGGAGGCCATGTTGTTGGCACCCTGTGATGTTCTCTGTGAGTCCCCCTGATGGATGTCAGTGTCAGCTGGACTATCAGTCATGGCTTCCAGTTTGCAGTCATTGCCAAACATGGTCTGCCGTAGTCCACCTGTGATGCCTGTACATCTGAGACTTATATGCCAAGCAGTAGGGCTCCTAGGACTGAGTCCTGTGGGACGCCAGTCGTGACTGTTCAAGAATTGGACCTGGAGACCGCTAGTCGTACCATGTGGGTTCTGTGTGTAAGCCCGTTAGCAACCCAACCTGTGATGTATAGGTGAATGTACAGGCTGGTGTGTTTATCAAGAATACCTGAGTGGGGCATGGTGTCAAAAGCCTTGGTGAGGTCCAGGTAGTATGTGTGAACCACCTCCCCTGTCATCTAATGTCTGTATGTAAGACGTCAAACATGTTCAGTAGGCATGAACTGCACTCAACCAAGCTGACCTGGGTTGGGTCACATGTTCAAAGGTTACCAATGTCATTGTCAATGAGTGCCATGAGGATGTGAACCATACCATTGCAGACCAGGCTAGTCAGGCTTATGGGGTGGTAGTTACCATGGTCAGTTGTGATTTCTCCATCTTGGAGTGGAATAACCGTTGTCACGTGCCATTGTATGGGCACGTAGCCTGTGGAGAGGCTGAGGTAGGAATGCTTAATTAGGTGGGGGGCAGGTTATCTTGTACAGTTTGCAAGATGCAGTCTGGGTCAGCATCTGCCTCCAGTGATGCTGTGTTCTGCTGTTAGAGAGGACCATTTCCACCTGTGTGTCTCTGATGGTTGGGATACTGTACCTTTCGTGTAGTGTTGTGGGCTCTTCAGGGGGTGAAGCATGCACCAAATGTATCTACAAGGATATTGGTGATATCAGTAGGGTCAGCATATTTTGTGCTATATTTCACTGGCACAGCGCAAATCTGTGTGTCACCACGTAGGTCCTTGGCAAAGCCAAACAAGGCTTTGTGGTTATCTTTCAAATCCTTGCGTATTCTCCTGCTCATGTTAGCCATGGATGATGTCATGAGGGATCTACGTATCATACTAATAGTGGTCACAGATGTCTCCTTGGGATTTGCTGTGGTTCTGGAACACTATCCTATGTCTGTAGTATAGCCTGTTTATTGCAGTGGTCCACCAGACTGGTGTCCTCATTTAGGAGGAGTTAGTCTTGGTTTACCAGCGATGGCACGATCCATACATCCATGTAGGTGCTTATAGACTGCATTTGTAAATCTGTCTGTATCTTGAGCAGTGTTTTTCCTTAGTGTAGGGGCTGTGAAACCTCCCCACCCCTGTCACTAGTAGTGTAACTTTAGCTGAAGGAAAGGTATACACTGTGGTATCCATGGCTGGGGGAGATGCCAGGGTGTGGAAACAGTGAATAGTTCATTGTCAGATCTAACCAGTGACTGGTTAACCTCCACTGTGGTGCACCTGTTGCCCATGTTGGTGATGACCACATCTAGTAGTTTCCACCCCACATTAGGGAGGTTACCACTTGATACAGGGCATATAAGGTGATACATTCCAGGAAGCGCTAGTCCTGGAAGTGAGTACCGGAGTACGTTTCCCAGTTAATGGTATGGTAGTTGACATCGACCAATGCCAGGGTGTGCATTAGGACTGTCGTGTTCTCCACTGTCTCAAGGTAGCTGGAGTGGAGGTCCTGGGTCATGGAGGGTGATCCGTGGCAGGCCACATTCCACATTGCAGTTGTGGCTGATGCTAGCTGCATATGGATGATCACAGAGGGATCATGCTGCCCCACTAACCTGGAGGTGTAGGTATCCCTGATGAATATGGATACAGCCCCTCCATGTCTGTCAGTCCATGTTCTGTGGCTAAATTGTTTGGTATAGGTTGTAGTCTGGTAGTGCTGGTGCGCTCTCAGGAGCCTTAAGACAGATTTTAGTTAATGCACCGATGTTGATGTTGTCCATCCTAAGGGGTGCTGTGAGTGCATGCATGTTGTGATCACAACCCCTGGTGCTGAGTAGCATAAACCTCATTGAATATGCTATTATGCTGTTTACAGAGCTGGTATTCACCTTTGAGACTCTCCTAAATAAGGCACCATGGGGCGCCAATACCCTTGGCCAGTATTCCAAAGCGTAAGACTGACACATAGGCCGGTATGGTATAATTGCATGCATGTTCCCCATCTGTGATTGTTTTTCATCTCCCCTGTAGGTAACCTAGTGGTAAGCAATAGAAAGCCTTAAACTTATACAAGTCTTCTAGTTTCCAAGATAGGCTTTTGAAGTGACTAAGTATCAGTGTACTGTATGCTCTTGCTGTACTCAACTGTTTCCTGACTACATGGTGAGTTTGCACTGTATACTGTGATCTGAAGGTCTGTTTATGCACATATTATGGCTGTGATGGCCTGAACATTAGAGGTTCAGAGATAGCCTACTATATATCTGCCCAAGGACAATTAGAGGCATAGCAACAGTGTGTTGGCCTTCCCCACACCATTGATGAAGTAACTGAGCCTCTGTCAAGCATAGCCAATAAAGCAATTCCAGGTAGAATTGCTGGAAGCTGTTGAAGACTGCGGTTATAGATGGCGGTAGGGGTACTTATTAATTTAAAGAGGGCATGTTAATGTAGCAATTCAACACCATTCAATTCCCCCAACAGGTCTTGAAGCTATCAAACTGGACAGGCTCCCCCACCCCCTGGCTGTATGGTTCTGGGACACATGATTCCAGGGGTGTACAGTCTGTTACCCATTCACACAACAAGGTTTCCCTTGAAGTGTGTCAGTGAGGGGCTATGCCTAATGTAGTTAGGAATGTAATGTATTGTCTTACAGTACATTTGTTATTTGTTGTTATGTCAAGAGTACATGAAGCTCAGTGAGTTTGGGGGCCCCCGCCCTTTGCTTAGCCTAGCTTACACATAGAAATCATCTAAATAAGTAATAGGTGGAAGCAAAGTTAATGTCAACAGTGTAATGGTTACAGCATCCGCACAGTATCTGTGCATTTGAGGTTATAATCCCAATAAAATCAGGGATGTTTATCATGTGCAAAAGTATACCTTAAACACAGCTTGCATATATAGGTAGTAATCGTCTGTATAATAAACATTCGAATCACCCATATAAACCCATGTGTGCAGGAGAGTACAGTCAATAGAAAATGTAATGTCATGTCAGCACATAGTGAGATGTTACGTCACTGACAGGTATATATCCGGAGTAGTTAGCGGATGTGGCCATGTTTGCACGCACAGGTTATACGTTACAACATTTGTTTAACTGTGTTTAACCGTTGCTATAATGTCACACAAACACTTTTAAACACACTTACAACTGCTTAAATTAGCCTTATTCTGCAGTAAAAAACATTTGTAAAGCATCGCAGGTGTCGAACCCTGGTCCATGCACACTATAGTCATGGGACATACCACTACGCCATCCGAGGTGTACACATGTTTCATGGTCCCGAAACTACACCTTATACCATATGCATTTCACAGTAATGATCACAAATGGGACAGTGGCTTTGTGTACATATGTACAGTACATTGTAATGTACTGTAGTTTGTGAACCAACACATTCCAGTGTACAGATGTATTACTGTTACAAACTAATACGAAATATATAAATATATATATATATATATATATATATATATATATATATATATATATATATATATATATATATTTATGTCAGTGATGTCTGCACACACATATATATATGTATATATATATATATATATATATATATATATATATATATATATATATATATATATATATATATATCTATATATTATACAGTTACATCAATAGCCATATATATAAGCATCTATGAACACACTTCATGACACAGAAGCACTCCAAAGGAATTGGACTGTACACAAAACACATGCAGCTCTGGTATTATAACAATTAATATCAACCTAATTCACCATAGAAGGGGTGGTTGTTGTGTATGTGAAGACTGAGGTGGGGGAGGAATGATGGGTAATGCAATCATGCATCAAGGAGGGCCTGGGTTGGATGTCCAATAAGTGAACTGGTGGGGCATACATGGAGTATGGGGACAATATAAAAAGGACACAAAGCAAGAACCATACTCATTCATAATACACCCTGTCATGTCACATTGCAACACCTACTTTCACAAACATATGAACATTAACATGTATCAGGCATATGTACACCGATTGTCACATTTATTTTCAGTAGTGAGGAATGTCTGTAGTACAATGTATATTCTAAACACCATAACTTCTGTGCATATCTCAGATGCCTTAGTAGTAAGTTCAGTGACTGTGGTGTTCATGGTCCCGGGTTCAAGACCGGCAAGGGCTGTTAGTTTATTCTGAGGGCCAGAATAAGGGCTTTTGGATGCAGGTGGATTAAAGCACTCTTAAGCAGTTATATGTGGGTTTCCACATGTTTGTGTGATTGTTAGCGGTGCTGCAACATGGTAAACGGAGAAGCACTTCACATGCTTGACCTTTGCTTAACGTTGAGCTGACCACAGGCAAACCTGCTCACAACTGCGTAAATGTGTGTTATTCACAGTTTCCCTACCAGTACCTACTCTGAGAGGTAAAATAATAACACATTCCAGGAGTAGAACCCGCAACCATGTACTCCATCCTCAGAGTAACCTAACACTAAGCTACCTGAAATGTACCTATGCCAGTTGTGTATGCAGACAGGTTAAAACACAAAAGGGAGGAATGTGTTGAAATAGGACAACCCGCCATGAACCCAATTAAAGGTGTATGCTCATATATAGATATATATATATGGGTCTACTACTAATTACCGACAAGACGATTCCCCGACGGAAAACTCCCCGACGCCAGATGACCGACATCACACAAACCCGACAACGCAAAACACCGAATACCATTACACCGAACACCATTACACCAACACACGGAACGTAAACAACACGCGACACTACATAGCATACACACTAGCCCTGACCCAAACCCTAACCCTAAGGTCCGACACTATCGCACACTTCACCTACCTGCACCCTAACCCTAACTCACTTAACCCACCCCTAGCCCAAGCTCCGACACTAACGCACACATCACCTACCTGCACCCTAACCCTAACTCACTTAACCCACCCCTAGCCCAAGCTCCGACACTAATGCACACTTCACCTACCTGCACCCTAACCCTAACTCACTTAACCCACCCCTAGCCCAAGCTCCGACACTAACGCACACATCACCTACCTGCACCCTAACCCTAACTCACTTAACCCATCCCTAAACTACAGTCCCTCACTAGCACACACTTACCTTACCCAACCATACCTCCGACCTAACACACACTCACCTTTCCCACAGCCTAACCCGACATCCCACAATCTCGAGCACTTACCTGACCGCTCCTAACTCCATCACCATCGCACACTTACCGCGTCGCGATCGCACATTCCCTTGTCGGTCTTTCCGCTGTCGGCAAATCACCCTGTCGGTACACTTACCTGTTGGTCATCTGGCGTCGGTGAGTTTTCCGTCGGGGAATCGCTGCTCGGCATTAGTAGTAGACCCATATATATATATATATATATATATATATATATATATATATATAGAGAGAGAGAGAGAGAGAGAGAGAAAGAGATACATAGAGACATGTCGATATATACTGGTCTACCTATATATGTAGATATATAGATAGTTTAAAGACATCTACACATCTATGGAGGTACAGATAAACATATGCAATAATGTATATATTTATATACATATACACACATATATACATATATATATATATATATATATATATATATATATATATATATATATATATATATGTATATATACACATACATACATGTCTGTAGACAGCATCCAAAGTGGTCACATCTGGGTATAACATGGATCACACATTCCGCCCCTCCCCAAACAATATGAACATAACATATGAAGACTATATGCCAATACACTATTACAAATATGTTCTATGGACACAGTCACCAACACAACTGTATTGACTGCAAATATTCATGACAGAATTACACAGACAGCTTTCATTTTGCAAATCTTTATTACATTCCGATGTATTGCCAAAAGGATTAAAGGACTAACTTGCATGCTATACAGAAAGCATTTAATAGTGCCTTAATGAATCAGCCTGCAATTACCATAGTATTAGTCCACTAAGGGATAGTTGTTAAAATAGGGAAAGATCACCCACACACATATAGACATTGTATAAAAGGGGTTCCTACACACCTGCATGTACTATGTACACCCACCAACATCTACCCCACAACCGAAATAATTGCATCAATACATACTGTCATACCATAACCAATTATGCAACTACTGTACAACATCTGCTGAAACCTTAACATACCTGGACACAGACACACTAACATGGCCCTATGTGAAATAGTTGCCGTTATACAATTGAACAGCTGCTGGTGTAACAGGGTTTGTATGAACTATTCCCATTTCAGAGGGTTGAAAGGTTCGTACACCAGGAAGTTTTACCGAGTACTGATTATTAGCACAGTATGATACACAATAACACCAAACTAAATATATCTGGTAAGCACACTGTAAACCCCCTAACATTATATGCATAGCTATGCAGCCTTGAGCTGGTCAAACAACCTGGCCAGACTGACACATATGCAGAAGTATTAGGTACAGACAAACCCTGCACTAGTAGCAATGTTCAGAAATATAACAGCAGTACTCACATTTAGACCAACTCCTCTATGCATTGCACACAGTATATTACTGTTCGTCTCCATACAGCTGTTGCAATAGATTCCAAACAAAACTTCCACGCTGTCTTCCTCACAAGTAAGGCAAAGGGACAGCGCCCAAGTGGAGTACTCAATTATACTCTACTGTAGCCATGGTATTGGCTAAGGCAGTAGCAGCGCAGCTGATGTGCATGTAATTAGCTACTTAGGAATACCAATTGATCATCGGGATAGCACATGTTACTGATCTGTAACTATAAAAGGTTGCCTTGTCACACATTCAGACCATCTGTATCTACCTGTAGGACAGTACAAAACACTGAAAGACAAACCAAAAACAAGTATTACACTAGTTAATAACACCTCCGATTACTAAGATGGCATGTATAACATGTAATATGTCTGAGTATGTAGTATCTGTACTGTAAGAATTACAGTGTAATCTATGCATATAGTGGAAATAGCTATCTTGTAGCTATGTATTGCTGAGCAGTAGTAATGCTTGTAGTATTCTATGTGTGTACTGCTGTAGGCCACACGGCACACTCTACATACACCATAAGTGATGATATGGGCTTGGAACCCACCAATCCACTTCCAGCCACTGTCAGTGTCAGGATTGGTCCAACAAGTATGTGCTATAACAGGGGATAGTATATGTCGATATATTGTAACCGTCAACATATGTATGGGTGTATAAGTAAGATGAATATGCTAAAGGTGGGCTTACCGTGCAAATATGGTCTGCATTGTGGGATATTGTGTCAATCACTGTGTAATGTACAATATTCTAGGCAGATATGTATTCTATTCTACATAGCAGTTCTGTTATGTTATGCAAACTGTAGTTATATCTATTGGCAATTACAATACTTGATGACAAGATACATAACATTAGTATTCATCTGACAGGTTAGCAGCATGATAGCAAAGATAATTGGAAGAGCAGGTAACAATCCATGTACATAACACATGTAATATCCACCTCTCTACTATTGTTTGCAAGCAATAATAGCTGTGCATGTGTACATGTTATGCAAATGTGTAGTGACCCTTGTTACTAGGCTGGGCCAAATGGCTATGTGCACACCTATATAGAGTGGATATTGAGAGTACAGACACACTGGTTGAACTACCAGGTTTGTGTAGTCCAACCTCTCACTGCCAACCTAACAGCCACCTGCACATACTGTATGTAAGGTAGTGCACAGCACTGGTAATGAAACAGGTTGCATGTCATCTTTAACTCCAGTGTAACATCTGCAGTAGGAGAGTAAGATGTAGGAGACAGCTGCCCATGTGTAATAGCTGCTTCATAGGTGATGGCTCACACTATCTGATTATATCCTGATCATGTTGATAGTGGCATCAGAGCCTATTGATACACGACTCTGTTTGGGGAGTGGGTGTCTGTGCCCAACAGAGCTCATGGTCCTGGTGGATATGTGAGTATATACCCAGAGAAGGAAACAGACCTGTAGACACTTGCATCATCTGTAATCAACAAACAGGATGTGATGTGCTCTTCAGAGGGGGATTGCTGCTAAAGGTAGCTACAATGTTTCCGTAATAGCCAGTGTTGTCACGTCCATAACACAGATATTTACATGTGAGCATCACTGTCTAAAATATCTTCATAGGCAATACGTAAACTAAATACAGTACTTGGTACTTGTAGTACTGACTGCTCATACAGGCATGTCCACTAGTCAGCTACTGGTGTTTCCTAATGTCAGCTTTGTGTATGTGGACATCCTGGGGGAATGTAATCTCTATGCCATGTACACTGCCAGACCCATCTAACACCACGCCCCACACATTGTCTGGGATGCAGCTACAGGGGTAAGCTGGAAGGCAGCCCAGTGTACAGCCATGACTGGACTGGACAGTCATGAGGTGTAGGTTAACACATGCAGCTCATCAACACAGCCAACACATACCCTTACCAGAACACAGTAAGGACACACACACACACACACACATTCACAGATGCATCTAAGTATTTGTCCAAACAAGTTACACCCCCAAGCAGGAAGGGACAGACACCAAAATACACAAACTGTATGACATAGTTTGCATAATTGTGCCACACCTCTGAGCACATGACTGGAAACATGCCCAGCAGTACTCATTTGTGAATGCAAACTCTAGCACTATGTTACACACCGACCTATACGAGGGCATACATACTGTCAGCTGCCTGTCTGGCATGATTAGCCACATACTCATACACTCAAACCACCCTTTGAACTATACACATGGCTCTGGCATATTCCATGTTGTTGTGCAGGACCTGTGATGCAGTAGCCTGGACTGCATGGAAAGACATGTAGGAACTGTTAGGTCTTATAGCCCATGCAGGTATGTCCCAAGGCCTGGGTAGCATTTTGCCATTGGCCAGAATGATACTGCAGTACAGGGACAAAAGTATTGTATTTCACAATTGTCTAGTGTAGTGGTGCATGTCGCAGGGTATCCAGTATCTGTCATCCTGGGATAACATGGTTGACAGACCATGATGCTTTGCCAGATAGGGCCTACACCTGTCACCCCTAGGAATCTGGATACAGCCTAGGGCTCATGCTTCCCCTATAGTGCCTTCATCATGCACAGTTCAGGTGAGGATCCACAGCTGTTACAGGGACAGCCAAGCAATAAACTGCGGGTCTCGCTACACAATGATACATGTCAGAAACACTATACGGACGCACGTATGTCAATCCCTAACATGGAGAACATATCTGTACAGTGACTGAGACATGTTTCAATGCTCCGGAGAGCACACCTGCATGACCATGTTATAACACATACCTCACCTTTTGCCCATTATCCTTTATTGGAACACATGGGCCACAGGTGTGTCCATATTCCTGAAGGATATGTTCACCCCCATGCTAATTGCACTTGCATAATGTCAGATGCATTATGCTTAGCAACTACCTTTGTGCCACAGTGGAATTCAAAATGCACCTTGAGACAGATCACCCACCAGGCCGCAGACTTCCCAACTGTCATAATGTGCTGTAATGGGGAAGATTAGGTCTGAGACAGAAGCATAATATTGGCTACTCTCAACTATTTCATTATAAACTGGGAAGACTCCTCATGTACCAACACCTGCGCTCAATGCATGTTGGATTCCATCTACCCCACTGACCTGCATCACAGTAGTCACACAAACAGGGCTAACAGTATGCTACACATAGTTAGTCTCCAATGCCAATGTTATGTTTCATAAGAGCAGAGTGGTGAGTGCCATGGCACCCATGCAGATGGACAATGCATGTTCAAATGCTGAATCCTACACAAATGAACCTTAAGCAGTCACATATGTGCAGTGATTGTGCCATTGAAACAGAACCAGGAGTCAACCCAACACAAACAAGTAGACAAACTGGTGGTACCATGCTTTAAACTGTACCACAGAAGGTAGTAACTGTTGCAAGAGTGAACGCACGTGTGTAGGTGATCCCTGGTCAGACTCAGTAAGATGCAGATACACCATATATATCCGCACAAAGCTACTGTGAAACCGATCAGCCATGTATTATGAGGCCAAGCACAGGGCATTCTATAGTTGTGTCGTTAATCGTAATGGCAACAACAAGAACTGCCATGCTGCACAGCACTATGGCATGGGATGATATGCACCTACAGAAATAGCACCCGTTCATCCAGATAGGGTCTCGGAGAACCTAAACCCACTCCCACTTCCCCCCTACTCCCAACAGGTACACTTAGTAATATATCCATGTACACTACAGAGCTCCTGTACTAATGACTATGCAGGTACAAGCTGCACTCTCTAATGTCATATATACAGCTTTCATTGGACCTGTCAACATCCCAGGGTGTATCCTACACAAACATAAGAACATTCAGCTATCCACATACACATCATGTTCAATTATAGCTCCATGTCAGGCTGTGTACACACCGAATGGTACACAGCAACAGTTATCACATCCCCACAAAGGGAGAGACATCATTGATAAAGGGACATAGTGCACAACTACCCAACTGAGTCTGGTCTGTATGGCCAAGTACCATGGTCAATGTAATTGATGTACTCGGTACAGATGTAGATGAAGAGTAGGGTTGATTCACACTGCATATCATGACCTTGCCAGGTCATAGGACACCATCACCCATACTGTGTTCCAGCTACACTCAGTAAACTAGGTGTATATTCCTATGTCACAGGAGTGGTTGCCAACTGGACTGCTGGCAGAACACACACTACAGAAGGTGTCTGACGAATACACGCAAATCAAACCAATGCCAGCCACAGGAATACAGGGGTCATTCCTGGTACCCCCCCCCTCTTTGTTATCTGTACCACATAGACTAACACAGAAGGCATCAGCCTATTGATGTCTGCAAATGACTATGAACTAGGAGCAATAGTTGACTCATTGTGTGCTTCATTCAACATACAGAAGGGCCTTAGTGTGTCAGATGTGTGGTGTGTGATGTATGGCCACAATCTGACAGCTAAGTATTGCATTGTCATCTCCTATGTTACAAACCCTGTACCCATTAACTACCACCTAGGCAGCGGTCAACATAATGGCAACTGTGTGTATGGGATGCAGCTGGAAAGTACTTCCCTTTGATAGTTACATCACTACACAAGACAGGTAGTCGTATGTGGTACCCCTAATCATGACAGGGTGTCATCAAGGAATATAGAGATAACTGCTCAGCCATACTCAACACCCATGTGACCCATAATAGATCACATATTTTCTTTAAGGATTACTGCCCATGTGTAGATGGCCTACACTGCCCTTCACAATCCCTAGCTGCACTATGTAGCATGCAGCCTACCCCGAATAAAGCCATGTCCAACCCAGAGGTGTTGAACATGCTACACTTAACATATCCTGATCCCAAATAAACACACACATCATGGACATCCACCTTTTAGTACAAGGCTCACAACATGCCTGACAGATCCCTGTCCCATACACTTAACATACTCTTGCCATACTATACATCCCAGTCCAGTGAAGTTGCACATCGCCTCTCTCTGTGACATGGTGTGATGACTGCATGCCAAATATATCAGTAATCATGTGTATCAGTTCTGTCGCACTGCTTGAACTGGCCACTGAAATTACTTGTCTGTTGCCTACAGCAAGGTTAACTGTCTGCCTAGGCTCATAAATGGCCCAGGGCATATAGCCTAGTAGATCACTATGACCATACATGCCATAGTTGATATCCAACCCTGCAAATACTATCAGGCTAGCTATTGTCCCATGTGTTACATATGTGCAGCATAGGCAATACATGGCAGGATGCTACACAGCTGTACAGTGCCATGTAGATGTATATGGCAAAACACATACATGCTTGCAAGTCTGCAGGGTCACAGGTCATGTCCCTACGGCTATGTATGACTATATATGTGGCATATACACAGCATTAAGGTCGACTGCATTAATGTGAACACATCCAGGCATGTGCTGATATATAAAGACACCACTACAGGCAAACAGACATGCCCATGTCAAGACAACATCCACATGGTGTATGAGCAATGTCATCACATGACACATACATATATGGTGATAACATCACATCACCAGTAGGGGTCAAATGTGTGTGACTTATACATGTCAGTGGTGTTAGTGTCATGTAGATCTAAAAAGATGTATTTGTAATCTTAATAAATGTGATACACATGTATGTTCAGCTGTACTGCTGTACTTCTCTGTGAGTTACTGTGACCTGTCTCCATCGTTATGTCTTCCATGTATGCCACATAGCAGACTGCCATCTTACAGCCGCTTGGAGGATGAGGTCCTCATCCCATACCTCCTCGACAACTACACAATGCTCTTCAGCCATGTGCCACAGGATGCACAGCATTGGGATGCCCTGTGAGAGGAACTTTGCAGGAGGGTAAATGATGTTGGTGGTCGAAATCCACCTATCAGCAGGTGCGCTGACACTGCACTGACCTGATAAGATGGGTGAAATAGCGTGCTAATGCAATCACCAGGGAACAAGGTGCAACAGGTGGGGGGGGCACTCACCCAGCCCCCACTCAAACATACCGAGGAGCTACTGGCCAGCATGGGGACACCTGCAGACCTCCATCCACAAGCTTTAGTTGGTATTGTGGAGGTGGCTGTCTCTCAACCACCGAGCCTAGTGTTGCCTGGTAAAACACAACCAGATATCACATAGTTACATGTGTTACTGTACAATATGTAATGTAACATCATATGCAAGGCATGTATGCACACATGCCACATACTATAGTCTGCTACTCTATGTATGCACAGATGTGCATACTCCATAGTATAGTTTATTGTACTGGCTTATGTGCTAACATAGACATTGCACCCTGTAGCTTTCACACAGGTGTGGATAATGATCTTACTGCTGTGACACTCCTGTTTAGGTACCTCTGGCATTTTTCAGTGACAGCAGCCTGTGTCAGGTGATATTGCTATTATTTACCAGACTTGATAATGCACAGAGCATATTAATTGCATGCTATCTGCCATAACACACGTACACATAATGTATGGTGGATCTGGTAATGGACACTGGTCAGACCTGCAATGCATCACACTGTTTACCTATGTGAAACAATTGAAGACTATATGAAACACCTACATTAAACCTTCCAAACTGTTATTGCCAGATGTATGGACAACAGTGAATGCAATGGTGGAGGTGTGTTCCACTGTAGGGACAGGTACTACATAGCAGCATTACACATGTTGGGAATACAAACAGTACTGTACAGAGAGCATATGTGTGCACACACACTAAAAGTGTTGGAGCTGGAGTATGCCCGGCCCACAGGTAAACACTTGTGGAGTATACCCTTGCTATGAATGTCACACAATGTCATGTGTTAGCAGACATGTCCATGACATGTAGTGGGCTGACTGCAACACTGCTCAACTATCCTGCAAAACATGTCTCACATCCCATACATACCACCCTTTGTCTGCATAACCTTGTCCTCAGTGGAACATATGACATCTATGGGTGTATGTCATATGGGATATCACTGACATATGAAATAAGATGGCCATCACAACTATTGGACTGGACATGTGTACACATGGCCATGGAGGATGGCCAGAGACATGAAGCAAAACACACAGTAGAAGTGATGTACATGTGTGTACACCCTGTTGTACATTGGCTCGACACAATACAGCTATGACCTTTGTGTAATGGTGATATTGCAGATGTGAAACACTAAACATCATACAGGCCTGTGCAAAGCTTGTGCAGGCATAACATGAAACCACCACATATCATGTCATGAACATCTGGAGTGTGTCACAACATGGAAGCATTCACCTATACAGTATCCAAATACATACATGTGTTGCACAACATACACATACATCCACATCAAGCCACAGATACAGTACATTCACCTTGCTGGTGTCAGACATCACTGTCATGCCTGCTCCTCATGTGTGTGAGGTACACAGATGGCATGTGGGACATAGTGTACTTGTAAGTTAGCCATGTGTGGGCATAGTTGCCAGGTATCAGTAATATGGTTGCAGATGTACAGGGATATCATCCGTATACCCTTCTGTGACCTGTGTCACACATTCTAAATTAGGGTTTATTGTGTAGACACCTCGGTGACGTGGGTCATGTTCCACATTAGATATGTATTGTATGTGAACATAGTCATGGTTATGAACTGTGTCAGTAGCTCACACTATATAGCAGTTGTGAAGCCACATGATGCCCTGCAATGGCTGTGCACATCAGCTCAATGTGCAGTATGTCCCTGCATATTTTTAGGGTGGACAGACAACATTGCATCAGCTGAAGGCCCAGGTTAGTATAACACGTCCCTGCATTGGGACACCATCACCGTACTGTAGATTGGAAAGGACACCATTGTGTTACACATGTATGCATGTCATTCAACACATCAGCAGAAGACATGTCATACTACATGTGATTGGTAAAGTCATACGCCACACAGCAGGCTGGTGTACTGTAAACCTGTGCTGGTCTGTGGCACCATTGCAATGTAGGGAGAGCCATGTCAAAAATGTGTGTACGGCCTCATGCACAATGTCTACACTCAGCTTAGGGGTAGGCGGAATAATGTTGAAGAGACATGCACTGCTTTGGGGGAGATATGCAAGTTAGGGTTCAGCAAACATAGTATGCAGTCGACATACCCTACTGCTCATGTCCTCACACATAGGGACGGTAGGCAACACAAAGCATCAGTGGCAGATGTACAAATGTCAGCTTTGGTCTGTTAACATGTGGTGTATGTTGCACACACCATGGCAGTGCAGTGCAACATTGCAAAGTGCATGCATTGTGTTGCAGGTATGGGGCATAGGCTACTAACACAAATAGTGCAATACAGGTATGTATGCTAACCACCACTATAATTATGTAAGGTGCATGCCATCTGCTATACCACATGCATGCTGTTGTGTGCAACTCAGGGATGTATGATAACTACCACTATAATTGCCTAAGCTGAAACTATAATTGTCTAAGCTGAATGCCATCTGCCATATCATCTGCATGTAGCGTGTGTGTCTGTGTGCATCTGTGTGTGTCTGTGTGTCTCTGTCTGTCTGTCTGGGTGTTTCTGTCTGTGTGTGTCTGTGTCTGTGTGTGTGTGTGTGTGTGTGTGTGTGTGTGTGTATCTGTCTGTGTGTGTGTCTGTCTGTGTGTGTGTCAGTCAGTGTGTGTGTCTGTCTGTGTGTATGTTTGTCTGTGTGTGTCTGTCTGTGTGTGTGTGTCTGTCTGTGCTTGTCTGTCTGTCTGTGTGTATCTCTGTCTGTCTGTGTGTGTGTGTCTCTGTCTGTCTGTGTGTGTCTGGTATAACTTATAATGCACAGTTCTTGACTTCCCTTCACATGTGTTGATGTAGGTATGTTGCCTTCCTGCAGTCCACCTGTTGTTAGTGTCCCCACAGACTCTAGCAGTGATGATGATAGTATGATTGAGGCACAAGTAGGGTTGTTAGGGGCTGAATCTGTTCCATTGGTTGCCATTCCACATGTCTCCCTCTCATCCTTGCACACAGTTCCCCTGCCTGCACATACCCCATCTCCACTGGCCATAGAGGAAGGACAGTTGGCGGGTGGTAGCATGGAACAGGCAAGTGTTGTGACTATGGAAGGTGTGCCTGCACACCATGATTCTAGTCAACAGACTGGTGTTGTCCCACACAGGCATGTGTCCAGCGCTGCTCGTAGGAGGACCACTGGCCAATATGCCCCTGCGAGACCAAGCACATCAGCTGGAGTCACCAGACACATTTTTTGGGCTGTAATGGAGGCACAGACATGTGCTGAATGACACAGTAGAGACGGTCTGAGGCTTCAGAGGGCTTTTGTCCATTCATTAACTGACAACACCCAGGCACTTGCAAATGCTCACCATCATCTTGCAGATGTTTTGGATAGACGATTGGGTGACATGGTGGGAGTCCTTGACTGTGGCATGTCAATCCTTGAGCGTGCAATGTCTGCGCTGGAACATCTTGTGTGAGTGAAGGGTTGGGCACGTGGATGTAGGCCAGCTACATTACCTGTTGAAGGTCTACGTGAGCATGCTACTGCACATGCCCGCTCCCATAGTGGAGGTTGCAGCAGCAGTGCTGCTGGTGCTGTGCAGTCCACACCAGGACACAGAAGGCCACGTGCACATGGTCCTGGACAGTCCCAACAGGGACACAATTCCAGTGGACATGTGTTATCAGACGGTACCCAATCTGGACCTCTTCTTGGTAGTGCCCGTGCAACCCGTGATAGGCAAGGTCACGTGGCCATGGCCAGACACCGTGAACTGTGTCACCTGCCTTGTACAGTCTGCAGCTGTCAATATTACCCCTGTGCAGGCCAGCCACATGCCAGACCTGTGTGCATGTATACACACACACTGGAAACAAATGTAGGGCACCTCAACACACACACGCATAACATCCACACACATCCAATAATATCACAGGCCCTAGCACACATGCATGATGTCATCCAATGGCACAGCCTTGGCCTCTGACAAACATTATCACTCTGTGCATATGATGATTGATTAGTGTTGACAGGCAGCAGACATACCATGTATTGCAGTTTTAGAATGCATTTTGTACATCTGACAGCATGTATCATGTGTAACAACACTAACAGCATGTTGATCTTGACATTCTGCCTTCCGCTTTCAGGTGCAGTTGCATATGCCGTGGGATGTTGGTGTTTGTGGGAATCCCATATGTACAACTTCACTACCCACAGGTCAGTATGACAATATCTGAATGCACTTTGTAGATTCCAAATCACAGTTATAGTCACCCATGTTTCAATTATGTTTACTGTTCTAATGATTCAAGAGCATGATAGTTGTGTAGTAAGCTACTGTGTTCAGAGCCATCACATCCATAGTGCGTGACATCACAGGTATAGTTACCTGGAGAATGGAGTGGGTAAAAGAGTGGAATGCTGGATGACAAGGGTAAAGGCCAGTGGAAATAGTGGCTTCTCATTGGGAAGCAGTAATACCCACTGCCATGACAGCATGCAAACACAGACACACCCACACACTCAGGGATTCCAGACACAGTAACACACACGCTGACCCACACACACAGTTGTTAGTGTTCGGATGAGAACCCCTGCCTATGTACATATCATCATTATAGTACTACTCAATTACAAGACACGCCACAGAGATTACACATGTACAAATAGTTGGAATGGCCTAAGATCGAGGACATCGACAGGGATACTACAGTGCAGTGAGTGTATGTGGGTAGGGGAGTCCATCAGTAGGCTATGTAGCAACAGGTCACACCCCAGGGCATACATGTTAACAGGCGGTTAGTATGCCCATCTACGATTGATGATATCAACAGGGATGTTAGACTGCTTTGAGTGGATGGGGGGAGGGGCATTAACATTTCACTATGGCAAAATACAGCCTCAATCCTGGAACCGGACAGCCATACACACGGACAGCCATATACGTGCACACACACACACACACACACACACACACACACATCAGCATTCACAAAGATATACACCTATGTCACACACATACAGACACTTTACATGTGTGAGGTTTAACCACCTGCCTATGCCTTTCTTTCTACACTTCACTCTGTACTGGTGTCAACAACAATGTTTAGGAGAGTGATAACATGTGGGATGTATTCCCAACCATACGTGACATATATGGACACACACCCACACGTGCCAGTACTGTGAATCAAACACCTGCCTATCTCATGATAGGTACTACAGCAGTAGAGCACTATCACATCCAATACAATGCTTACTGACTCTTTCCTTTGACAACTGTGCTGATATATGCACAATATATGCACAAGGGAGGTATTACTGTTACAGGTGTCGTGGGGTTAGCCTTCGGTGTCACCCTTACAGCATTCTACATTGTTTGTCTTCCACTTCAATTAACAAAACCTGACCTTAGCAGATACACAGGTTATTGTAGAACTGATTATAACACACCAGTGAGCGTTCCTCGGTAAACATTCATCTGCAAAGAAGCCCCACCACTTCATATTCATGTCCAAACATCTGTCCATACCTCATGTACCGCTTACTGTACTTTGAGCATATCACCATGTAGAGTTGGCAATGTTGAGGCTGTATTGCAACAGCATGATGTACTAAGACAACAGTCACCTTCAGACATCTGACACTGCACACATATGGAATCTACACAAACAGCAAATCATGTACACATATGCGGTCTACATCAGTACGTGCACTAGCAATTCAAGAGCATATATTCCACAACTTTCCCACTCCATGTGTGAAATGTAGCTGAGCATTACACCATAATGGATGTTGTATTCATGTACTGGTAGGACACCACCACTTCCATCAAGTAGCCAGGTGTACATATATTACAACAGCACATATCAGCATGACACACACACAGCATTATTCCATGTCATGCTCCTACAAACTGTTACTTGCCAGTGCCATGGTGAAGTCAGGGCACTGTAATGGTCAACAGTGAGCATATCATATTTGCCACACACACACCTCATGTGTACTTGAAGAGTGCCATAAATGTGCTCTGCTAGAGCTAGGCAGTACACTCATTCAAACATATGTGAGGTCTGTGGCTTGTAAACATCTCACCCCAGCATGTACTGGCTATTGTGGTATTAATGCTATTGTCCAGACATCACACAGCATGCATGGCTTGCAATTGTTGACATGGGGTATATGTAGGAGCTGTGGCCACACAAGGCTGTACAGGTCATGAACATATCACCTGTGACTACTCAGGAACATACAGTGCAGAGCTGCATTTCCCTGAGTCTGTCAATACAGGCCTTGTGTAGGTCCTATGGTCCTGTTATTTGGGTATGTCTGTAGGCACTGCATTAGGTAGACATGTCTAAAGACATACATGCCACATGGGGTGTTGTATGATATGATAGGTGTCATGGGTGACCAGTAGAGAGGGGATATTACCTCTGTCAACATACATATTGAATCTTATGTACTGTTCGCATTCTATCTGCCATGTGCATGTGTGTAATGACTGTAGCCACCTGTATGTAGAAAGGTAAATGAAAGCTATGACAATGTAATATATGTTGTATGAGTGTGAGATGTACATATCCAGGACAGGTATGGTTAGGTCATATCCAACCATGAGGGTGCTGTTTACTGGTGTACAGCAACAGTTGACCATGTTAATGCTGACAACATCCAAGGGACCCTGGTATGTATACAACTGAGCAGGTTACAAGCAGTGGTATTATCGCATTGCATAACACATTATGCAGCTGTGTTTGTACATGAGTACATTGCACAGTTGATGTAGGCCTAGGTACATTCCACCAATCAAGGGTTATCTGGTGGTCTACCATACTATGTCATACCACATATGGATGTATGTTCTTAGTCTGGGAACAAGGTGGTGGATGTATATGAGGATACAACCTAGAATGCAGCATTTGCCACTGTCACCTGTACCTGACTCATCTGTGATGCGTTATGTTGGAGTAGTGGTCTTTACATGTGAGTAGCCTTTATGAATATGTGTACACCACCACCTGTTATGGTCCATACCACTGTTATGGCCCACATGTCTGGATCTGAGTTATATGGTGGTAGTGCAATTGCGCACTACAGAGCCTTCAGCTAGGTGTTCCTCACTGCACAGATGCTGGTATTCCCCATTGTAGGTTCTACATTGAGCAAATGGATTACTAAAGCCACACATCTAGCACGGGTTAACATAAGCATCCAATGCAATTGTCATGTAGGTGTCAGGGTGTTACTTCTGTGTGTAGGACATTTGCCTTGGAATGCGGCTATATGGTTAAATGTGACCTAGGTATTATCCACACACACGTGTAACATGGATGCATTTGCTCTGTGTTGAAGGCTCGTCATTCGGTCATGACAGTCCGAAATGACAGACACTGGACAAACTCATAATAACAACAGGACATTGGCTCATTGTTTTGGTCTAGCAGTTGCCACCCGTACCATGACATCACTGCACGTGGCATCAATGTGCTTGGTAGCAAATGCCCCATGTAAGGTGACGGACAGCGGCAGAACTTGTGTATATGACCAATGTAAGATGTAATTAGGGTAGCAGTCCTGCTAATAATGACAACTACTACCACAGCCGGGAGAGGTCATCTTGACACCTGCACCTCAGTACCATTACACAAGGTGGCTCACA
This sequence comes from Protopterus annectens, assembly GCF_019279795.1. Lineage (NCBI taxonomy): Eukaryota > Metazoa > Chordata > Ceratodontiformes > Protopteridae > Protopterus > Protopterus annectens. The sequence goes on along the minus strand of NC_056736.1, from coordinate 188,902,542 downwards.
CATTTTGCTTGCACATACCACTGTTCCACGTATAATGCCAGTGTCCACAACCTGCTATCAATTTATGCCTTTCAGGGCAGCAAGGTGTGTGACACATGCTGTAGGTAGCATCCGCATGTGTGACCCAGGTAATCTATTGTCTGTCACATCCACATATGCATGAATGTGTATACGTAACATATATATGTCAGTACTTCATGTACATGTATGTATGTGTATCACACAGCACAGACACAGATATATCATTTACAGGCCACATACAGGTATCAAGTAGTAAACCAGTATGATGTGATTATATACTGACAGGTAAGATGGACCTAACTGTAAACCTGTGTGTTTACAATAGGATTCCATTGCAAACATGTTCTGTACATGTAAGTGTTTGAGCATGCACACTGTGGCTTTCAGTAGTTAGAATTGGAGTGCATCCCAAACAGCCCTGTGCTGCTAAGTGTATGAGTGTACCCACTGCCACTTTGTGTAATTTGAGTCAGTGCATCCAATAAGCCCTTTGTTACTAAGTGTATGAGCATGCCCAGTATAACCTTGTGTAGTTGTAGTCATAGTGAATCCCTAATGGCCCTGCGCTACTGTGTATGAGCATGCCCACTGTAACCCTGTATAGTGATAGTAGTTGTCCATTCTGCAGATGGACATACTCCAGTTCAGGTTCCTGTTGTGCTACAACTATACCTCTCAGGACTACCTGTGGATGATGTGTCTTGTTTGTGTACACAGGTTGTAATGGACACCTACTTTAAACACACAGGTCTAAAGCTATGTACTTTGTGACTGTCAGTCTTCCTGTTGTTGTCCTCAATTGTAGAAGGGCAGTCTGACTGCTTTGGGATGTATAATCTCTGTGGCGCATCTCATAACTGCGTAGCACTGTAATAGTGATCCTTAGATGGGCAAGAGTTCTGATCCCACCACTGGCAGCTGTGAGTGTGTGTGTGTCAGCAAATGCCTGAGTGTGTGTGTCAGCATAGGATGAGTATGGTGGTGTGTGTGTATTTGTGTCTGCATCCTGTCATGGCAGTGGGCTTTGCTGCATTCCAAAGAGATACCTCCTTTTGCACTGGCCTTTATCCTTGTCAACTGCTATAACTCTCTTTTCCCCCCTCCCCACTGCAAGTAATCGATCCTGTGATGTCACCAAGCTCAGACATGGAATCAGTAAGTGTAATTGTATGTGCTCTGTGGCACATACCCCAACTGCATACCACTGTACTAGTCACCTTTACATAGGCAAGACGTGTATGCACAATACTGGCAAATGTGTGCGAGTTTGTGTGTGTGACTACCCTGTAGCCAGGCATACACATGTGTAATGTCTTTTAGCACACCATGGTAGCCATCTGTGATGACCAGTGTCTACAAAGTATTACATGGTTAGAAATGGTAAAGAATACACAGTCAAGCATGACTACGGTTGGGTATGTTATTTTCCTGTTCCACTGTCGAGAAGTGACACAGAAGTGGTCGCTGGGGTGTAGGTCCATACCCATCATTCCCCCACCCTAACTCCACTAATCCCTGGGGTAGATTACATTAGCCATCATTCCCCACCCCAAACTCCACATACACAACAACCATCCCTTCTCTGGTGAACTGATTATGATTTAAATGTTATAACACAAGAGATGCCTCTGTTTTGTGTACACATCAGTTCCTTTGGAACCCGTCTGTGTCACAAAGGGCATTCAGAAGTGTGTGTATACATATATATATATATATATGTATGTGTATACATATACATATATATATATATATATATATATATATATATATACATATATATATATATATATATATATATATATATATATATACATACATATATATATATATATATATATATATATATATATCCGTAGGTGTGTGTATATGTATATATATATATATATATATATATATATATATATATATATATATATATATATATATATATATATATTTGTAGGTATGACAGTTGTACAGATGTCGACTTGTCTTTGTTGTTTCACAGTACATTCAAGGGTACTGTACATATGTTCACAAAGTGACTGTCCCATTTTTTTCAGTACTGTGGAATACCTGTAGTAGGATGTGCATTATAGACTCCATGCAACATGTGTACAACCCAGATGGCTTAGTGGTACATCCAGTGAGCTCAGTCTGCATGGTCTAGGGTTCGAGACCTACAAGCCTTGTTGATACTGTCAATTAGGACTGCATAAGACACTTCTGAGCAGGTGTAATTGTGTTTTTGTGAAAGTAAGCAGCGGGTACTTGCAGGTAACAGACATGTACAACCTGCGGTACACTTGGAATGCCCTTCTTTGACAATCCTGCTGATGTCACCCACCTACGTATACACCTCTGGGATTGCTGTAACTCAGTATTCTCCGTAGCATGTGCTGTAACTGCGTATTGTTCTAGTGTGATAAACTAGTTAGCTAGGGGTTCTATTCCAAGAGAGACCAACTGTGTGTGTGTGTGTGTGTGTGTGTGTGTGTGTGTGTGTGTGTGTGTGTGTGTGTGTGTGTGTGTGTGTGTGTGTGTGTGTGTGTGTGTGTGTCTCTTTGTATGCCTGACACAGGAGCTATGCATTTTAGAGTACGCACACTCTTTACAATTCACATGACCACCTTTGGCAATCCTGCTGATGTCACCCACCTAGACATACACCTCTGGGACTGCTGCAACTCAGTAATCTCCGTAGTGTGTGCTGTAACTGCATAATGCTGTATTATGATACACTAGTTAGGTAGGGGTTCTATTCCAGGACATGGCAGGTGTGTGTGTGTGTGTGTGTGTGTGTGTGTGTGTGTGTGTGTGTGTGTGTGTGTGTGTGTGTGTGTGTGTTTGACTGTCAGAGCCTGTGTGGAGGTGGCTGTGAGTGTCTAACCACTGGACATGTTGGGGAGCGGATTTTGTAGTTTTCCTATATGGTGTCCATATTATATGTCACAATGTCCACCTTCTGAGGAGTACAGATGTCAGTCAGCCAAGTGGCTGTGCTGTCAAGCCATACCCCTATATCTGGCAAAAGGCCTGGTGAACAAAGTATGCAACCCTGTTATTATCCGAAATACGTCCTGAACCCATGTGTCATACACAAACGCACTTGCCTAGAATATCCTGCTATGTTGCTCGTACCCTGCACATTGATGAAAGATAGTAGGCATGGTTTATTGCAGTGGGCTGCAGAGGGCATGGCACCCTGTACAGCAGTACAATGGGCACATAATTGCAGACAATGTGCCTTTACTATATTCCCCACTGGATGCCTGCAACATATGTGGTGCCATCAAATGTGATCCACAGAGGCCATACAATGCCTTACATATGTGCTCTGTATGGACCGATGCCACTGACACCAGGAAATACCTGTATCTTGCTATCAATGCAGGTGCAGGGTCAACCTGCTGACTATAAGCAGGTTCTGCCACACCAGGCCAGTAATGGCATATCGGAGGATAATGGTCTGTGTACACAACATGTGCCAGCCAAACCAGGTACACCTGTACCTGTCACTGTACATTATTGTGGGACATGCACATCCCAGGCAATGTCCATGTCAAGGACTATCAAACACAGACATGGCATGCATTGCAAAGCTATGGCCATACACAATGGTAATCAGGATATCAGGACAGTTCATACAATACCCATCGGTGTGGCACACTGCAGACACTACACCCCTGTACCACACTGCACACCATTGTCGGGTGACATGATGCCAAGGATTACCCCTCACCCTGCTTTGTACAGCCATCTTGCACAGCCAACCACTACACACCCATGAAGCAATGCACGCATGCATGTCAGTACTGGCACCTTGTGTCTGCGTGTGGTGTATAATGGTCCCAACCACAGTCACTCCCAGTATAACTACCATTGATGTACCAACAGATGTCAAACACGTTCACATGCCCTAGCCCATAGAACCTCCTGATATCCCCTGTGGTGCATGTAGTACCAGTGAATTACTGCAGTGTGGCAAACTAAGTCTTTTGGGAGTGTATTTGTGGGCCTGGCAAAGAGTGTCAATGTGAGTCCATTAGAGAGTGTGGTTGTGTTGACAGTGACATCTGTTCATGTGGACAGCCATGTGTGCTACACCTAATGTCTGTCTACTATACCTCTGTTGCAGATGTTGCACACCAACACACATATATGTTCTTACAGCGCACCAACATGTTAGCTTTGTGGCACATGGAGTAACTGCTTGCACTTGTAAGAGTAATGACTAGTCAGTCAGCAGTTTGAACCCCTGTACTGTTAGGTGTGTGACAGATGATGCTTAGGTTTTATTCTCCAAGCCCTTCTCTGATGTACTTTGCCTCTGTCTGTCCCTCCCACACACACACTCTGGTGGATGTGGAAGTGTACACCTGCTCAAGGGCAGCTTGTGTATTGTAAGTGATGGTCATGTTCAGGTGATGGCCTCTGCACCTATTGCAGTCCTCCTCTAGCTGATTGCATGTGGAACAGCTGCGATGATGTTCCCCATAGCCATTCACATAAAAAACACAGTACAATATCTAGGAACATCATGTTGGTGTTTGCCCATGACAGTCGCTGTGAGTGGTACCTGGATCTGGTGTTTGGTAAACGGCATCAAAGATGATATCTGGATGTTCCTCAAACAACATACACTGTGGAAAATAGCCTAAAGACAGGAGGGTGATGTGCCAGACATGACTACAGCATGTACGTGTAGCTATGCTTCATTGAGACAACTGCCTGTTTAACAAGGTGTGTGTGGTAATGGCTATTCTGCATGTTTTAAAACTGACAAGACAGTGCTCTGTTTGTGAGGGACCCCATCTGTAGGGCCATCCGTGGACTGGTCAGTGTGTGGAACCATTTGTTTCCTGTGTTAATCACTGAACACACATCTGTGAACAGCCGGAGCATAGTTTGAGGATTGCAACCAGTACATTGTGATAGTGATGAGTTACTGCCATCGCATCCCTGACTGGACATATGTCACATGAAATAGTGGTATGACAGACACTGTCTGGGATTCTCAGTGACATGCCCGTAATGGGCCACTGTCCATAGCTGCAGTCACAAGTCTTCTACATGTTGTACCGATGTCATGCAGTATATATGCATGTGTTGTGATCTCTTTGCAAATGTATACCATCTGTTGTGTTGGGTCGATGGTCATGTCTATGCATGCTGTTGTAAGTAATCCTGAAAGCTGTTGACTATTACTAAGCCATATCTGTGTTTAAACTGCAACATCATAGGCTGTATGGGTTTGGAGGTCCTGGCAGAACCTCCTGTCCCACTTCAGTTGGCTATGGCACTGGGCACCAGCACATCTGGGGCCCAGCCTTGGACCTCTACCTCTGTTGGTTCTGCACTGCCTTCTGGTGGTACCACCACTGAGGATGAAGCTTGTCCACCCTAGGAGCAGGTCCAGACAGGGACATGTCCGCTGTCGTACAGTCCCGGATGTGGTGCATAGGGGGCTCAATAAGGTGTTTTGAGGCCAGATATGTCAGCTCAAGGGCAGAGTGTCACATTTACAGAGTGAGGATGCCCCTTCTTGACTGCCCCCAGCACTGCCACCTTTGCAGCTGTTTTGGTGCAGTGGTGGCTGCCCATGGTTGGGGACTTCAATCTCATTGTTTCCATCTGGGGGCTCATGGGCTTGTGAATGCCAAACACCTCTCCCCGTCAGAGGTGTACCCCCCTACATGTGTCATATACCAACCATGTATGCTGCCTTTTCTGTCATCCTACCCTACCTATCCTCCATGAGCAAACCTACTCTCCTTCCCCCACATCCCACTCTCACCCTATGGAAACAAAAGGTCAATTGGTTCCTAGAACAACATTTGCCCCATACATAGCTGTCCATTTCACACGTGTCCACTGGACACATGTAACCCTTTTAATATGCATCACAACATACTCCAGTTGTCCTCACCCCTGTGTCTCAGGCACACAATCCTAGTATGCACATGACTCCTAAATGTTCCAGATACACGTGATGCAGACGACCCCATTGTACACACAACACTACCAGTCTCTCTATGGTTAACCCGTGTACCTTTAACATGATGATGATGTCACACAGCACCTTGCAAGAGTACTGTTCTCACATTATGATTTGACAGGAACTGTTGTGTTAATGTAAATAATATGCACAGAGTGATGTAAATGGCCAATGTACAAATGTTTGCATGTATGACTGACACGTCTGTATCAGGGAGTCTTGATATTACATAGGATGACACCACTACATAATACAGGCGTTGCTGGTGTTTCCCTTTTCATTCCTTTGTAATGCTTTGTTGTCACATGTGATGTTCCTGATATATCTATATATATGTATGCATCTATATGCTGGACATAAACACTCACACATACATCTACATGATGGAATACATTTCCTATACTGTTGAATGACTGTGCTGGATGATATGTTTGTGATAAGGTCCGATGTCTGTATATCTGCCATGGCTTAGTGATAAATCACAATAGCTATGTGTGCAGGGTCCTGGTTTCGAGCCTTGCAGAGGCCATTTATTTTGTTGCTGGGCAGAACAAGGCCATTGGATACGGTGTGATTAAGGCACATGAAAGAAGTTGTGAGCGGGTGTGCGGGGGTTTGCACGGTGCTAAGCAATGCTGACCTCTGGTTACAGTTTCTTACACTCAGTTTGTCTCTACATTGCTTTATCAGTGTAATACTTGCATACTGGCGGCCAAACAGGCTTAAACCCACTTGCTCCCACACTTGCAAATGCACTGCATTTGGTGCTTGCATCTGACACTCATGCCCCTGCATGGGAGTGAGGACTACGATATTACCTTGTGATGCCTATTACATCGGATTACATGCCTACAGTATTGGGAATGTCTGACCATTAAGCAACAGCATGCCGTTCGACTGTATGGAATCCGCGGCCTGTCCAGAGTTTGATTCATATTATTGGTGTGTTCCTCTTACAATCTGCACCCATCTGGCTAATACATGGGAACTGACACTCTTCAATACAAACAAGTAATTGGGTTTTGGAACCCACATCCTTCAGCCGAGTCATGCTACTGCATACCTAATATTCTATCATCTTTCTAAGGTTGTCAGTGGAATATGTGTTTTCTGTCCCTATCAGACCTCTCATACAATTAGGGAAATATACAAACTGAATTAGGGACATGGCATAACAACATCAGGGATACATTTAAAGTATTGGTGCTATTAACCTGACACATTAACAGACTCGGAGCATATGGATTCATACACATTTTCTGAGGTAAATGATGTTTATAACTCTTAATTGTTGCCATTATTCCTTATGTGTAATTCACCACCTTTCTTCCAAATGTCACTAGTTTTAGGAGGGATTAAGTGGGGCAGAGTTAGAAAATGGGTCAAAATCTGGGACCTCCATGGAAATTGGGGACAGTTCAGAGGTATGGTCCCTATTTGTTTCCCCAATGGTTTATGTCCTGTCCAGTGGATGTGCTCTTAGGGGTTGAGATGTATGGGCATCAGCTATGCCTATTTCGGAATATTACTTACATTCCCAGGGCGGTCCTAATATGACTTAGCCAGCCAACACCTACACGCCTAGGCCCACAATTGCATACCCGTAGTTCCCCTACCTGACACTCCTCTACAGCACGCATCCTTACTGTGGGTGCAGGTGGTCTATAAACACATCACTGCACACTGCCCACTCTCCCCGGGTTGGGACACATGTCGTACGTTGTGTCGACCCATGGGTTATCAGGCTTGCACAACCTACTGGTCTGTGTACATCTACAGGCTGGTTTGATGTCATTACCGGGACTGCTTCCGATCATTAATTTTTGGTGTCCCACAAGGGACATTGATGTGTATGTTTCAAGATTAGACCTCGCAGGTCTCTCCCACTGGTAGTATCCTGCTAGTGGTCTGGGAAGCAGTGGTGTGTTTACCTTTATTGTGTGTCTGTATGTTACACGTTTGTTTATTGGACCCCTCACCCCCATATGCATGGCCTGTGAACATATGTTAATCGTAACTACTGTATCATATCTGAGCTATATACATGTGTATATTTACAGTCACATATATAGATATATATATATATATATATATATATATATATATATATATATATATATATATATATATATTTAGATTACTATATACAGATATATCTGCATATGTATGCATACTTGTATATTTATATTTTGCTGTCTATATATATATATATATATATATATATATATATATATCTCACAACATATGGGTCTAAGGGTGTCTGCATATGTATATATTTATATGAGGGTATGTATCTGTATTCTGTCTCTATATGTATACATTTGTACTACGGAGAGGGAGAGGCTTATCTCTATGCCGCTATGGATAGATATACACACACACATACCTCTACATATATACGTCTACATCTGGTTATTCCGTTCCTTGCCATATAGATTACACTTTGCTGCAGTGGGACTCGTAGTGGGTGTGGCTGCTCATTGGGCGACGCCTCTGCCCAATGAACACATTCGCTTACATCCCTAGGTCTGTCCATATAGGCCCAAATCAGCGAACACCTGCAAACCAAGAACCATAAGTAGCTACTCATAGTTCCCCCACCCACACCTCCTCAACAGCACACATCCTTACTCTGAGTCCTGGTCTGTTCTGGACACACCACTACACGCTCTGCCCTCTCTTCACTTCATGGGACCCATTTCATACAATTGTCTCGGCCCATGGGTCATAAGGGTTTCCCACCCTTGTATTCCGAGTATATATACACCCCAGCCAGAATGGCCAGTCTATCACCTTCTTTCGGTCTTGGCAATTTTTGGGGTGTCTCACAAGGGACTCTCCAGTCTGTGTTCCAAGATTAGAATTTATGGGTTCACTGTGTACCCCCCCCCCCGGTTATATCCTGCCTGTGGTCTGGGGAGCATTGGACTCTTTACATTGTTTGTGTGTATGTTTCCCGTGTCCGGCTGTGCGGGATGAAAGATCATGCTATGTGTTTCATGTTTCTTGCTTGGGCTCCTCACTTCCATTGACATAGCCTGTGAACATATGTCATTCTTGTATACTGTTTCCTATCATAGCTGTATATCTGTGTATATTTACACGCACAAACACACACACATACATACACATACACACACACACACACACATATATATATATATATATATATATATATATATATATATATACGTATATGTATATGTCTGCAACCAGATATATCTATATATATATATATATATATATATATATATATATATATATATATATATGTAGAGATATATAGATATATATATATATATATATATATAAAATATAATATATATATATATATATATATATATATACATATATGTATATTTATATATATATATGTGTGTGTGTGTGTGTGTGTGTTTGTGTGTGTGTGTGTGTGTCTGTAAAGCAATACATACCCTGTGCAAATGCACTTACACATGCTTACTGTTGTTTATTTATGCTTGACCTGTGTACTAGTGCCTTATTCATTATGACACTGACACTTCACTCCAGTTAACTTTTAATTGATAATTTGCAGGTTATACAGTGGACAGATGTCACAATATGTTCATGTACGGATTACCGATGGTAAATGGTATGTGATACAGTGGGATTCGGTATGGGAATGTCTGTTCATTAGGGGGTTGCTCTAACCAATACACTATTGCTGTGCTGCTTCATTTGCATATATGCCCATATACCCATGGCTCCTGGTTCCCCAAACACACACCTCAATGCCTCCCTAATACTGCTGTCATCAGTTCTCCAGTCGGATTCGTGGTGTGTCCACACTACTACACATTGGCCACTCCCTACTCCTATAGACCCATCCCATTGGTTGACTCGCTCCACGTATCCTCAGAACTCCCAAACATTTACCCCACAAACATTTGTGACGTGAGCGACCAAAAGAATACTATTCACAATTTTTAGGTTGTCCCACATGGGACACGCATGTGTTTATGTCAAGATTAGACTCTATACTTCATTACATCCTTACTCCTGTTAACATGACACTACAATAAATTAATATGTATGACTATGTGGTAACACACACATTTCACATGAGAGCCTTATTATGTACAAGTTTGGCGTATTTCTTTTACAAATAGACCGGTTTAATAATTGGCGTTGCAGTAGCAGGCAGATCACAGGAATGATTCCATGTGTGGGGAAGTCCTCACATTTGATTTTTTACAGCACAGCACTGACTTTGGACATTGTACACACTTCTGCATTTCAGCAGTTTCGTCCCGTCCCTCTTCTGCACAACCTATTATTCTATCTACTGTTGAGGTTTGTAAGGGCCCATTCATGTTATTTATGTCTGCAAATGGAATGAATGTGTTACAGAGAATGTACTTCTACATAGTGATGTTGGCATGTGTGTATGCATATATACCTATAACGAACTCGCTGACCTCCACGGGGCGGTCCAATTGGAACCAGATCATCCAACCCTGGCACGCCTGGCTCCATAATTTCATACCCATAGTTCATCCACCCCACCCTTGTTCAAAATACATGCATACCGTCCATTGTCCACTTGTTATCACAGCCATGACACACCTCCACACATTGCCCTGTCCAGAGCATTAGGGACCCTACAAGTATGTTGTCCCAACCCGTGTATTTTCAGGCTCTCCCACCATTTAGTCCTTGAACACACCTGCCCTTGCTTGTGTAATGGTCAGATGGCCAAATGGTCTATGAATTTTTGGGTAGTCCCACCAGGGACTGCCCTCTGTGTGTAAAATAGACTTAGCAAATCAACAATGTTACTCCCACTGGTAATATCCTGCCTGTGGTGTGAGTAGCAGTGCTTTGCTCACTCCTGCCCAGCTGGATATGACATATGCTGACAGCGCTATATAATACTGGGGTTGCTGTTGATTCCCTTCTCATTCCTTTTGTATGCTTTATTGTTACATCGTTCTTTCTTCATATATATATATATAAATATATATATATATATATATATATATATATATATATATATATATATATATGGATTCACTTTATAATCCCGAAATTCTGAAATACCGAATTTCAGAATATCGAGATCATAAAGCCGAAACACCACAATACCAACTGCCCATAATCGCGAAATTCAAAATCCCGTCACTTACATACACACACTCACATACACACAACTGCCTCCCACACACAAACAAAACTAACCTACTTAAATATTCTAACTCCGAGACCGCACAATCACACACACAAAGGCAATTCACACCCACGCATTTCACAGCCCCATGCACACACACATCACAACCAAATCACACACTAACATACACTACAGCACATAATCTACACACTCATACAAATTTACCTTCACTTACATCCATTCATACACCGCAATACCAGAAGCTCCGAACCCGACACTTACATACACACACTCACATACACACAACAGCCTCCCACACACAAACAAAATTAACCTACTTAAATATTCTAACTCCGAGACCGCACAATCACACACACAAAGACAATTCACACCCACACTTTTCACAGCCCCATGCACACACACATCACAACCAAAACACACACTAACATACACTACAGCACATAATCTACACACTCATACAAATTTACCTTCACTTACATCCATTCACCACAACACCAGAAGCTCCGAACTTCGCGCTTCTGGTGTTTCGCGATTCCGGGCATTCGGTATTCTAATCTCGGTATTCTGAAATTCGGTATTTCAGAATATCGAGATTATGAAGTGAACCCATATATATATATATATATATATATATATATATATATATATATATATATATATATATATATATATATATATATATGTATATATATTATATATCTGTATATACTTATATACATTTCCTATGCTGGGCACTGCTTAGACCCACGCAAGTGCACTTAGACTCTCTTACTGGTACTTATATGTGTTTACTGCTGCTTATTTGTGCTTACACCTGCTTACTAGTACCTTATTCATTATGACAGTGTCACTTTGCTTGAATTATATTTAAGTTGAATATCTCATGCGATACTCTTATGTCGGTTTTACAGCAAGACAACATTCATTCCATATGGAAAATGAAATGTGCTATTGTTGGTCTCGAACCGTGACTGCCTGTTTGATAGGCAGATGCTCTAAACACTACACTATTGACACTTACATTGATTCCACATGTTTTTCTCTATTTGAATGAATATGATGTGTAAGCTACCCTCAGCGGAGGGTGGCGACGTGCAGACATGCGCTTTGCTTACACCTTTGCTATTGCTGCAATTCGAATGTTTAATGAGGACATAGGGACAGGGAATCTAATTGTGATAGTTCTAGAGACAGGGCTCTACATTCCACTACGTGCTTGTGTGTTTACTACTTCGATTTTATTTCACTGTTAGTGGACACTCTTGTATGCTTAGCATACATTTCGGTATACACGGAGACTGACTTACTGACTAAGTATTAGGGGTGAGCTCTACTAGTAGGCATAGTAGGTTATGCAAGTGTTAGGGCATGTTTACACATGTTTACGTAGAGCACTTGTACATGCCCCCTGCACTCGCACACATTTCCTGTGCACGTTGAGGGTGCGGCGGCACGCCCTCATACATATTCATATGGCGCTGCTGCGCCATCTGTAATGAGGACGCTCGGCACAAGGCTAAATCTGTCCTTGCGCCGAGCTTCTTGATTCCTGGGGAATGTGTATTCAAATTTGTATTTTATCAAAATATTTTGGGGCATTACCATTTTTTGGATGATATATTCATCTTATGGGAAGGAACCAATGAAATGATACCAGAATTTATGAATTATCTAAACCATAGTGCCAGTTTTTTACAATTTACACATGAAATCGGTGTAGACGAAATACATTATCTGAATGTCAATTTGCGAAAAGACTACATAAACAAGGTTTATAGATCTAATATATACAGAAAGGCGTGCTATTCTAATTCATACCTATACTACGAGAGTGACCATTCATACAACCTCAAAAAGAACATTATTAAGGGACAGATGATTAGAATAGCAAGAATAACATCTGATAAAACTGATTTTATGAAAGAAATAGATAATGTTCATAAAATGTTCAGAGAAAGGGGGTATCCAGATGAATTGATCAATCCTATTATGAAAGTTGTGGTGGAAGGATGGGGTACAACCTACCCACCCTTATTGACCAGTGGTGAGATTAATGGAAAAAAGAAGGCTATGAGTAATACTGAACAAATGGATGTAGAACTACCATATTTGACACTGGCATACTACATGGAAATGGGATGGATAAAAAAGTGTATAAATGAGATTTGGGGTATGTTCGGTAGGATGCCCACAAGAGTGGATATGTTTAAAAAACCATTGAGGTATCGTTTCAAAAGGAACATGAATTTAAAAAAACATATTGGAGAAGAAAAGGGATGATGGCAGAGGTGGGGCATGCCCAACATTTGATACTTTTAAATGTGGGAGGTGTGGCAAGTGTGCATTTATAGCTGGTACAAAGGAATTAGATATACCCAGTATTAGTTTTAAGATTAAGGGTAAAACATACTTTAGCTGTTATACAAAAGGAGGGGTGTATTTGGCATATTGCAAAGCCTGGTGGGCATATTACATTGGAAAAACAGAATGTCATTTTAGATTACGTATATATGAACATATACGGGACATTAACAAAAAGAACAAAAATAATGCCCTATACAGACACACATTGAAATGCAAGGATACAGATTACAAATTCTGGGTGTTAGAAGAAGTTAGACATAATGAGAGAGGGGGTGACTGGGAGACACGTTTGGAATTTCGAGAAATAATTTGGCAATTAAGACTGGACGCATGTAACAGTCCTGGCCTGAGCAATCACATTTCCATCATCCCTGCTTTAAAATTGCTCTCAGCGGACCCAAAGAGATTTAAATAATGTGACTTATGCAATTTATGTAATATTCAATACCACTACCTATAACAATATCATTATGGACACCTAGAGTTTTAGATACCCATGGTTTCAGTATATATAATATAAAAATTATTTACCTATGGGATTATCATATAATTATTCACAACAACAACAATACAATATAGTTAACGTCTATTACATTATATCCCATGAGTTAGGGGCATGTCAATCATTGATTAGTTTTTATTTTGGAACTTTTAACCCATTTTTAACATGGATACATATTTATTGACGAACTTGTAATTTATTTAATATATCCATATATATATATATATATATATATATATATTTATATATATATATATATATATATATATATATATATATATATATATACTATTTAACATATATATATTTTTTAACTTCCATTATACACATATAAAATATTCATTATTTTGAGTACCTCTGTCCTCATGAATACTCAGATGTTATTAGTTACAGGGTTTTAGATATACATAAAATTAGATGGATCTAGGACTTATGTACGAATGTGCAAAGTCCCAAATCCATAATCACCGAACATATATTAACGAAAGCGCTTTCACCGAAAAAGCGCTTTCGTTAATATATGTAAAAAAAAAAAAAAAAGAAAGAAATCTACGTTTATGCAGGGGGGCTTCACCCCACCTGCGCCCCCCCACACCCCCCTACTTTAATATTCTCACTCCGAGACCACACTACAGTGAGGAAAAGGGAATGTTCCCTTATCCACACCATAGTGCGGTCTCGCAAACAGGCATACTTATGCGGAAGTGCTTCTTCTCTTTTTTTTTGGTGTGCATTTATCGGGTTGAATGAATAAAACAAACTACCATTTATGCATACAAAACAAGTATAGATATAACATTGTGCAGTACTTTATGAGTTAACATGCAGTTGCACTATTATTTTGGGGCAACGAAGGGTTAACCGATTTTTTTTTAATTAATTGGTTGACCAATAGAGTGGATTTTAGTCATTATAAAAAAAGTAAATGTCATTATGGCAGATGATTCTGATGATGTCTCCTGGTGGGAGATGAAAGCACTTAATATGTCCAGTTTTAATTTATATATGCTTATACAAGTTAAGAAATTCATTTTTGGTGGAATCCGTCTTGCAGAAATTATTTGAAGTGGATCTGTACTGGGTTGTTTTTGAACAGTGCAATTGTATGGAGGACAGCCTTTATTGATACCTGGAGCAGCGTTTCGGGTTTTTTATCATTTGGTGTTTGTGCTTGTGGACAAATAAAGTCTGCCAAAGCCAAATTTGAGGTAAGCTTGGCCTCCCACTCCCAGCAAAGCATTCTTTAGCTAAGTCCGCAACCTCAAAGGCAATGCAGAATTCCGTGCAGTGCTCATTGTAAATGTAGCCACCTATACTGAGCCAAAAGATATAGAAAACCTCCTGGCTGATAAATTCAGCTCCAACTTTACTCCTCTCTCTCCCTCAATCATCCCTCAAGAAATATCATGAAATATAACTCCCCCTACTATCACTAGGGAAGATGTTCTTAATGCTCTCTCTAAGACCAAGAACACTGCATCAATGGGCCCAGACAATATCCCAGGATGCCTTATAAATAGCATGAAACATGACTTATCAGGGCCTTTGGAATTACTATTTAACTGTAGCCTCCAAACAGGCTTCATGCCTCATGAATGGAGAAAGGCAATAGTCATCTCTCTGCACAAAGGTGGGCCCCCTACAGACCTTGGATACTACAGACCCATAAGTCTCACTACTCTTGTATGTAAAGCCATGGAAAAAAAATATCATTGAGATGATCAATAGAGATACAGTAAATCTCCAGACAATGGACCCACCCAGTTTGGTTTTGTCAAGGGCAGATCATGCCTACTCAATCTGGTGGACTTCTTTGAGAAGGTCACCAAAGCAAAGGATGAAGGAAAAATCATTTACACTGCCTACCTTGGCCTGGCCAAAGCATTTGACACAATACCCCACTCAGGCATTCTTGCAAACTGCAGTTGTTAGGTACAAACCCATATGTCACCCAGTGGATAGCCAACTGGTTCACAGACAGGACCCAGGAAGTTAAAAATGGGGAGTCCACCTCTACAAAGAGGCCAGTCACAAGTGGAGTCCATCAGGGGTCAATCCTTGGACCACTCCTTTCTGGTATTTACTTCTCAAAAATCAAGGCCAATGTCAGTGGTCTCTGACTGACTAAATGTGCAGATGACTGCAAATTAGAAGCTATCATTGAATCTCATACTGACACAAATGTTCTCCAGGAGGGGCTGACAGACAAACAACTGGTGTCAGAGCCATGGACTAAAACTAAATGGCAAGAAATGCATAATAGTGTCCTTTGGGAAGTCATCTATCCCTGGTAACTATCATACTGGCCACACACCCCTTAGAGTTAACCCAGTAGGCAGGGACTTAGGGACATATATAGATATTAATCCAGCTTTTGATCATCATGTGTCTACAGTGGTGAGGAAATCATTCTATGTTGCACAACTTATAAAGAAAGGTATGGCATATAAGTCCACAGAAGTAATTGTTCCACTGTATCCAGCATTCATCAGATCTATCATTGAGTACAATGCCCCCTTTGGTATGTACCTAACCAGGCATATCCAAAAACTGGAATGTCCACAGAGGTTTCTCGGTAAAAGAATTCAGAGCATAAGTAATATGTCCTATGCTGACTGCCTCAGGGCTGTATCCCTGTATTCTGTTTCCTACAGGCTTCTGAGGGGAGATTTATGACTGGCATATAGAGCATTATCAGAACTCACTCTGATGGACGTCCTGCATATCCACAAAACAAACAGCACCTGAATTATCTGTTTTAAAAACCTTACCTATGATATATATAGGACTTGCTGGGGAGTTAGGTATGTATCCCAGAGATTACCCGATCTATGAAACAGGCTCCCCATCCATGTGAAGCAGAGTTCCTCCCTAACCCAATTTAAGTGCAACTTGGACAATTCAATGGGAAACTGGAAATTCATCCCTGGATTGACACCTATGTCTCTAATGCAAACAGGTAACCTGTAAATGGTTCATCTACCAAAGCCATGCTTACACTTATGAAGGGTGTCATAACTTGTCAGAGATTTGGGATGCATGGCTAGGCTTAAAAAGGCCCTTGTGGTCATTAGCCTAGTAAACAGCTATGATCCTATGAACCTATGGATGGCATCAGCATTATCTGTTGAGGACAAATTAGTAACAGGGTCCCACATGCTGGTGTAAAATGTGGTCTGTAATGTCAAGTAACAGATCGCACATACACACACACACACACACACACACACACACACACACACACACACACACACACACACACACACACACACACCACACACACACACACACACACAATTGACTGCAGTGAAAAAATAACCCCTACCTAACTAAACAGAGTATAAAACATAGTACTTTATGAAAGCATCCTGGGACAAGTCTGTCTTTTACATCACTGCAGGTCAGCTTATAGTGGATAACATCAGCAGGCCATGTGAAAGACAAAAGGTTGGGAGGGCTGTGTGATATGGATGTGTAGGTTTATGCAAGTATCAAAAGACTGACAAGCCATGCCACTGGAAAAGTAACTGTAGGACAGCATGTCTACACACACACATACCCACACACTCTCTCACACACACACACACACACACACACACACACACACACACACACACACACACACACACACGCACACACACACGCACACACATGCACACATGTACACACGCACACAAACACACACACACACGCACACACATGGGTGAGGACACACACACACACACACACAAAGTTGACTGCAGTGATAACAGAACTCATATCTATCTAAATACAGACTATAGAGCACAGTACATTATGAAAGCTCAACAGCACAAGTCTGACTTTTACGTGGCTGAAGGTCAACTTATAATAGATGACATTAGAAGTGCATGTTGGACAGAAGAAGGTAGGATGGCTGCTTGTAATGGATGTATAAGCAGATGCAAATATAAAAATACTGTCAGTTTATGGGACTGGGGTTCATACCTCTCAAATGTCCAGATTTTCACAGGATGTCAAGATTTTTGCCTCATATTTTTGGTCTGTTCCTCATAAAGTCTGTGGTTTTCTGGCTAGTCATTGAGGATTGAAGTCACAAAATAATGACAAACATTTGAGTTTTAGACTTCATATCCTTCAGAAAATACATAACAATGAAAAACATGTTATTCTATTAACTCTGTAAGTTTATAGGAGCAATATTTAAAATTTGTCCCTATTTTTGGGCCTTTGTCCCCCTATTATATCTGGTGTTGTCCAGATTTCTTGTACTGAGAGGTTGAGAGGTATGTAATGAGGTGGTATCTGCATGATACACACTTGCTCTTCTCAGTTGACATGCACACATACACAGTTAACTGCAGTGAGAACAGAACCCCTAGCAGTCTAAGTACACAGGCTACATAACTTAGTACTTTACACAAGCACCACAGCACAAGTCTGACTTTTACATGGCTGTAGGTGAACTTATAATAGATGCCAACAGCAGGCCATGTGGGGGACAATAGGCTGGGAGGCCTGCATAGTCAATTAAATTCATAGGCTCATATGAGGCCAGTAGACTAACAGCACTAGAGTGTGTAGAAGGCTAGCTGTATAAAAACACAAGTGCCTTTATTGAGCATAGTTGGATGTTTGAGTTTAGTACAGCAAGGTTGTCAGCACCACCGACTGGCCCTGTCCATGAGGGAGAATGCAACATTATATATTACACCTTGTATTGTGGTTGATATATGTGTGTAAAAAAATACTGAGTCCCCAGGGTTATACTGATGGGGGGGGGGGCAGCACATATATGTATTCTGAATATATAATGTATACTTGGAATGTGCCATCCATTTGCAATGTTTCCACACATGCTTTTATGTCCTACAAAGGAAATGGAGCATAAACACCAATAAGAAAGCATGATATATACAGTTCCATAATGCAGTGAGCAGTGGATTTGTGTGATACTTAACAAAGGGTACACGCATGTAAATTACACTTGTTTGCACATAGACAAGCAGTGCGCAAACGTGAGCTGCCTTGCTAATGTCTAGCAAGCACAATGTGACAGTGACAAGCAACTGCACGTATAGACAGTTGTATGCGTGTTTTACACAAAAAGTAAAGCCAAGCTGGTCCAGATAGCAGGAAAAGATTTATAGGACTATAGTACACAATATACCTGCAGTCACACATTTGGTCATAAAAGTAAAATGTTGCATGTGAATCCATGACCATGTGTATGGCAGTCTTACACTTACACCTGTTGCCACAAGAATACTGAGAAAACAGTTGTCTATGTTGCACTTCATTGCTGTAAACTGCAATGTCACAGCAGTAAAACAAATGTTGCACACTCTGTACTAGAACATAATACCATCTGTACCCCAGGCTAAGGTTTCACAATGGTCAAGGGCATTAATTGATGTATCTGATTTCTATTTTTGGCTGTCTGCATTCTAGGTGGCCCACTACACTTTGTGCAATGCAGATAAACACAACCATTCTCTGCTTCCATTGCAGCAAATCATGCAAAAAGTGCAATTAAAAATGAGAGAAAAAGAAAAACAAAACTTAGTAATAGACACATATCAAAAAAAAAGGGTCTACTGTCACATGTTAATGTACTTTCTGTACAAATCCATCACTATTTACTTCATTACTGCACCAAGTTAAGAAATACAAGGACATGCCATAATAATATTAAAGAATACATCTTAGGATGAGGACTTACCTTGCAAATGCGGGTTTATATCAGTTTACCGAAATGGCTGAAATTTGAACACCATATGTTCGAACTTCTAACCACGAAGTACAAAATCATCGTAGTCTTCGAACACTGATTTTTTTCCCAGGGAAAAAAAAAATCGTTGTTCCAAGAAACACACAGACAACACAAGCACACCAAAAAAACAGCAATCCACACACAAACAATTAAAATCCTACATCTACCCCTACACTAAACTGTACATACACTACTATATATCCACTTACCTGAACCCAAACCCTAACCCTAAGGTCCGTCACTATCATACACTCACCTGACCCGCGCCCTAACCCTAACTCACCTATCCCACCCTAACCCTAAAGTCTATCACTATCGCACACCCACCTCACCCACGCTGTAACCCTAACTCACCTAACCCGCACCCTAACCCTAACGTCCACACAATCGTACACTTACCCAAAATCAACCCGTAACTTCCCACCACAGTCCTGATAATCACGCAGCCACAGAAATGGCCGACCAAATTCTTTCCCTGGGAAAGAATTCAATGTTCTGAGGCTTTGTGATAATCAGTGTTCTAACTTCACAGTTCGAACATCTGGTGTTCGATCGTCAGCCGCTTCGATGGACTGATATAGACCCACAAATGATGCAGTTGACACAATTTTATTTTAGGCCTAGAATTTCCTTGTCTCTACTCGCGTGGTATTGAATTATGCAGGAAAAAACTGAATGTAGGCTACATGGATGCTTTATAGCTTGTTGAATAGCTCCATCATACTGAAAATCACCTGTTTGTGCTGTAGTTAGCACTTATGAAAAACATGTGGTGCTTTACTGAATATATCAACTCTGATGGTGCTCATTAGTGCGCAATGTGCACCTACTCACCACTGCACACACTGATGTTGAAATATGGTAAACAGAGGTGATCTTGATATTACTTTTCTCCTTTCCTGTGATATCACGCAAACATGCAGCTTAAAAAGTGGAGGGAAGGTTGCAGACTCTGCACTAGAACCCAGGATTTTCTATACTCTAGCCCTACACATAGACATGCTACTATGGGAATAGTTATGAGGCAAGCACCAAGAATCCTGCCATTCATTCCTCAGTTTGGCATGGCTGCACTAAGCACTGCATCATGCAAACAAGGACAATAATTAAAAAATAAATGTGAAATTATGGTGGACAGAGACAATACACAAAAAATAAAGAAGTTGAAATAGAACTTGTGAATTGTTCATTGCTTACATACACTTTTTACATGTCACAGACCTACATGTACACCTCTGTAAGATTAATCTGATACACTCCACTGATGTCATCATTCACTGTTGCCATGCATTCAACACACACAATATGGAAGTGCCTACGTGAAGTGAACATCCCTACATGGTTAGATTTTTCTGAGATTTAACAATTCTAATGAATTTTGACCTCATTTGCATCTTTACCATGATGACAGCCCTGAATTTACATGGTTGGTAACTGTGTAGGCAGGGAAACTGAAGGGGAGCACAATGTTGTAGTGTCAAGGGAGGGTATTACTGCAGTATATATCTACACAGGGGAATGCAAGTTCTGATACAATTTGACTGTATTCCATCAGATACATACTGCATATTCTTACATGACAGTATGAATAGTTTATTTCATGTTGTTTATACTTTTAGCTGTCTACATTACTTATGAGTACATTCTTCATTTGGGGTGGGGGAGCAAAGCTGCATTTATGTCATGGCACATAAAAAGGAAATGTTGCTATTGTTAATCTAATTTTCTATCATCCATCATACCTGGTAGTGCCATAATGTGTGTGGGGTTACATGTTACGATCTGTTTTCTATAAATCTATAGACTTTTACCTGGTATTGTTTCCATGTAGACTCCTCTCCATGGCTGTATTTGGAAAACTTTCAAATACATAGCCAGCATGAGCATAGAGTGTACATAGTTGGTTTACAGCTTGTTGAATTACTCCACTGTGTTGATTTGCTTCATTAGCATACAATTCATAGGGTTATAGGATCATAGGATCATAAGAGGTTACTAGGTTATTGAACTGGAAGTAATTTCAATCCTAGCCATTTCATTCCAATGTAATGTCATAGATAGTCTAGTCAATACCCAGGACTGTATTTAGTAATGACTGCTTATGTCCAGAAGGGTTGTGGATGCTGTGCCCAGTAAGAACTTATGGTTCCCCATCCACTCATCCAGATTCCTTTTGAATAGTCATAAAGGTGTTCTGCTTCACATGAATTGGTACTCTATTCTAAAGAAGCAACAGTCACTGGGAGACAAATCTGCACCTCCAGTACATCCTATTGAAGTCACAGGCCATATTTAGAGCCCTGGACCAGGTAGCTCTAGTCCATTTAATTTACCGATGTGCAGCAAATTCACTATGAGTCAGAGATTGCTCTGTAAGCCAGGCATAAGTCTCCCCTAAAATGTCTATATGATACTGAGTATAGTGATAGGGGCTTACCTGGTCTGTGTAAGGCACATGCTAGAGTCTCTTGATCTTCTTAGTTAGAAACCTCTGAGGACTCTCCAATTGTTGCAGGTGCTTTGTATGGTACATGTTGAAAGGACATTATGCTCAATTATAGGCCTGAAACATGACGTGCATAAAAAGGGTATAACCTCTTTTGCTCTAGAGGCGATGCCTTTGATAAACAAGTGTGTTATGTAGAAAGCCTTCCTTACTATGGTAGACACATGCTAGTCAAAGTAAAGGTCACAGTCTACTTGTGATCCCAGATCTCTTACCACTTCGTAGGTACATAGGGTATTGTTGTTAATATGATGGAGTGAAGGGACATTGTTTTTACCAAAGTGAATGATGATGCATTTCTTTGCATTCAGTTTGAGACCATGACTAAGACACCAGTCATTGGTCTGTGTAAGACCATCCTGAAGTATACTGACATCATCTCGTGATTCAATAATTGCACACAGTTTGCAGTTGTCTGCAAACTTGGTCAGCCACAGCCCCTTGGTTTTGTCCTGAACTTCTGAGAAGTATATATCAAACAGTAGGGGGCCTAACACTGACCCTCGTGGCACCCCACTGGTGACAGGTCTGCTGGTTGATGTGGAATCACCCACTGTAATAGTGTGTGACTAGTTTATGAGTCAGTTGGAAACCCATCTTACAACAAAGAGGTTTACATTCAGTTTGCCAAGTTTATTGGTAATGCCTGAGTGTGGGATTGTGTCAAAGGCATTTTCCAATCTGAGGTATGCTCTGTGCACAGATTCGCCTTTGTCAGTGGCACTCATCACACTTTTGAAGAAATCCACCAGGTTTAGCATTCAGGATCTGCCCTTTACAAAGCCAAACCTGGTTGCATCCAGGGTATGGAGGTTACCTATGTCTTTATTTATGAGGTCCATGATGCTATGTTCCATGGCTTTACAGATGAGACTGGCCTGCTGCAAAACCACCTTTGTAGAGGAGAATAACTGTTGCTGTTCTCCATTCTGCAGGAACAAAACATGTGGTTAGGCTGTGATTGAATAGGGTACTTAATGGTGATGCTAGTTCATATTTTAATTTGTTTAGAAGACAGCCTGGATGCTGTATGGTCCCATACAGGCTGTATATTTTGCCTTTGACAAGGCTTTAATGACCTGCTGTTTGGATAAGTAGGGTGGGGGGAAGCAGGGGGCAAGGGTTGTGATAAGTTTGGAGGGGGTAAGAGAGTAAGATCTTTACCAAATCTGTCCACTAAGAGGTTTGCTATCAGAGTGTGTGTGATACCTTTAGTCACTAGTTTGGTACATGCTTGGGTCCTGCCTTTTAGGGTACCAACATAGCTGTAAAAGGCCTTATGGTTATCCTTGGATGTGATTGTTAATTTTTTTTCAAAGTTACCCTTAGAATATTTGACATGTTGTCTTATTTGCCTGTAGTTGACAAGGGTGTATTTCCATTCTTGGGGCCTCACCTTAGTTTTCTTAGACAACAACTTTTTGCATTTATTATAAAGTTTGTTGATGCTGGATGTCCACCAGGATAGCGTTTTTCACTTGGGGCTCTGGCTTTGATTCTCTTTGAAACAGCTGAGTCTATACACTTAAACAAGTGATTATGCAGGGGTTTAGTGTAAGCTTTCTTGTAGTTACCACTTCCAGCTGGGGAGTTGGAGCTTGGAATGCATTTATACCTTCCCCTAAAAGGGTATAGTTTGCTTTGGTGAAGATTTTAGTCTGATTTCACCCTTTGTGAGTTCTGGTGTAAGTGCTAGTTGGAAGGTGAATGATTTGTTGTCAGATTTAACTAATGAGGGTCCGACAGTTGTGATGCATCTGGTTGTCATGTTAGTGAGGACCAGATCTAGTATGTTTTGGTCCTCTTGGTGGGATTTGAACAATTTTTTCCAGGGCATTTCAGTTAACAAAGTCAAGGAACTTTTGCACTAGTGAGTTAGGGCTAGAATAGTTTTCCCAGTTCATGGTGGGATAATTGAAACACCCATGACCAGAGTGTTTGGCAATATTTGGACTGACTCGTTTGGTCAAGCAGACTTCATACACATCATGGAGGGGGATCTATAATTAGCTGTGACTTGAATGGAGGTCTTACCCACAGTAATCTGAACTTGGAGTAACTCCATGGTGTTGTCCAGTCTAACTAGTCAGGAGGTGAATTTATCTCTAATATGGATAGAAACACTGCCTTCTTTGGCTTACACACATTCATTTTGTGGTCTGAAGATGAGGAAAGCATTGTAGCCTTGCATGGCCATGGCACTCTCTGAGGCCTTGAACCTGGTTTCTATGACTGCACAGACATCCACATCCTCCAGTGATAAAAGTGCTTCCTGGTTGTGCAGTTTGTGGTTTAAGCTCCTAGCATTTAGCAGCATAACCCTTATTTTGGTGTGGTTGGCAATTTTCATGTCAGCAACATTGTTTTTGAGACCTTGCCTAAAAAGGCACTATGGGGGAGGCAAGAGCCTTTGTCAGCAGCTGAAAGCCTAGTGGTGCCATGTGCAAACCGTATGTGGCAAAACAGCAAGGTTTGTCAAACATGTCATCTCAGGCTGACAGAAACTGGAACCCCTTTGAATGGCACCAAAACCTAAGCCAATTATTGAAATTTATTATTTTTTGTTTATACTGTGGCATCATTCTAGGTGAGGGTAATATGCTGCTCAAGGCTAGAGATGTACTTGCCTGGGACACATACTCAGAGAACTCACTCATGTCTCTCTTGATATAGTCCAGTGAGGTACATCTCAGGTCATTCACTCCAACATAAACTATGACAGAGTCACACTGGTACTTGTTGCTGAGAGAATTGCCTGCATGCCTGATCTGACGAATCCTGGCAATGGACAGACAGCTGACCGTGACTTTCTTCATATCTAATCTGGTAAGTGGTACATCCGTGTGTCTCACTATGGAGTCTCCAATGACAAGAAAATTTGTTTTTTGAGTGTTACACCTTAAGGGTCTGGTAGGTGAGACACTGTTATTGATATGTGTCTTGGGTGCTATGGGAACTGTGTTAGTTCCAACAGTCTTTTGTTTTGGAAGTCTCTAGTGTTTCAATAAGTTTTTTGACAGAACCTCCCCTTATGTTGATTTATGTATTGAATGTGTACTATGTGTATGAGTAGTGGTACTATGTGCATGAGTAGTAGTGGGTGAGCTGACAACCTCTTCAGTGTTACTGTTTTCAATGTATGAGAGCAGGGATTCAAGACTCTTGGTGAACACACATCTCTCGCTCTCTGTACTAGAGTGAGTTATTAGCAGAGGGCTGTCAGTGTACATGAGGCAGTTGCTACACTGCCTCAGGAGACCCAAGTTAATAAGGCTAACACTACTAAAAACTCCTGATGTCCACCACGGCAGTAAAACTTAATAGTAAAATCAAAACTTTAATAAAAAGAATATAACATAAAATAAGCAGTCCTCGGTCTTCCGATATGCGCTTTTGGCAAATAAGCCTTCCTCAGATCGTATAAAAAGGACTGTTCAGCTTTTGCAAAAGCTGAACAGTCCTTTTTATACGATCTGAGGAAGGCTTATTTGCCGAAAGTGCTTATCGGAAGACTGAGGACTGCTTATTTTATGTTATATTTTTTTATTAAAGTTTTGATTTTACTATTAAGTTTTACTGCCGTTGTGGACATCAGGAGTTTTTAGTAGGGTTTGCCTTTTCTCTTCCTCATTGGTGTCCTTCACAGTGTAAGAAAGTTTTTTACCTACCAAGTTAACAAGGCTGGTAGGTGAAACAAGGGCAGTCCATCTGTCCATAATGCTAGGTTTGAAGAGCTGTTATCACGAAAGGGGTGCTTTCTGGACTGATCTAGGATGTGTTCTGTATATGGGTTTTTCTAACAGGGTTTTTGGCTGGTGGTTTAACAGGTCACAGCTCACTAGCAATACTTTTTAGACTGGAGATGTACTAAAGATGAGAACTAGACTAATGTAGTACCACTCTATCTAAAGAAAAAATTGTTGAAATTATCTGTCTGGCTATGGTGCACAATTATGAGGCAATGTGCAGTGCTGCATAATGTGCAAACATGCAGAAACCTGCTCAAATGCAGGGCTTAAATACTAGAACCTAAAAACTTAAAAAAATGTAAAAAACTCAAAAGAACCAATGAGGTGCTTACTCCAAGCCCTAGGCCAATCACGCTTCACAAGGCAGGTTCCAATCACCACACTTCTCTCAAAGGGTGCAGAAGGGCCCATTCCAATCAAAGATGGCTTGGAAATTTTGCGCAGCATACAACAGCCACTACAAACAGACCCACATGCAGCAAACCTATATCTGTACTATGCTACAACTATTAGCTTCACTAATTTAGGTGGGAAACACTAAAAACTGTTTTAAACAGCAGAAAAACATCAGTGAGATACTAACAAAATGTTTACACCAGAAAAACAGCAGGGAGACACTAAAGTATGTTTTAAACAGCAAACAAATCAGATATTTAAAACACTGCTTAGCAGGAAAGCAGAACAAACAGAGCAGATGCTTTGCAAACAGTGAAAAGTAGAAACAATTACTTTGCAAACAGTGAAAATAGCAAAATAAGTTTTGCAAACAGTGAAAACAGCAACTACTTGTGCTGTAATTTGCATGCCACGAAAGTTTCCCTGTTTACATGTGACTGCTCACCACTATGCGGAGTTTACTGAATCTAAAACTATTCACAGCCGTGTGTGCATTGCATCATGACACTCACATGATCAAAAATGATCATATAGGTTTTAGTGGATCTCCTCATGATAGTGCATAGCCATTAAAGACATCCAGAAAAAAATAGGTAAAATATTTTGGAAAGTATACCCATAAATGTGCACATTGCATTGTTTGTAATCTAATGGAATAGGACAATGAAATTATGGCACACACTTATAACATTAGATTATGTAATATCATTTTTGTGAAAGTGCAAACATAGTATATGTCATATAGTGTCTTTGTAAGGAAACATATTTTGGACAGACAAAAATACTCCGCTAGACTTATGGAACACTTTTGAAGTATTAAATGGAAGGGTTTTGAAACTTCATTGGCAACACTTTGTTGAACAATGCCATAGTAAAAAACATATTTTGGAGATACAAAAAGAAAAATTTCAGATAGACTTATGGAAAACTTTTGAAATATTAAAATAAATGATTTTGAAATTCCATTGCCACGACACTTTGGTGGATATCATGAGGGAGAATATTTTAATATGAAAAAGGAACAGTTTCTAAGTATTTGAATACAGAAAGATAGACTGATAATGTGATAATCATTTTAAAATACAAAGAGTTCTTTTTATTTTACAATATAACACTTTTGTTCCATTTGGGCTGAAATAAAGATATAAAATGGAATGCAGAAATAAAATAATGAATTTTTAATGTTTAATTGTATTGATTAATTTTTATGTGTGGGGCTTATTAGTATAAATGAACAAGTAAGTATGTGTTATGTCACTTACTTTGATGTCAAGTGTGGCTGAGTCACTAGAACATTTATTAAAAGAGTATTGATTTTTACTTCAAATGTTTTTGTTGTGGCTTGTTTCTTTTGGTGATTATTTGTTGTTAAAACTATAGATTCTACACATAGCAATAACTGCTGCTTGCAGTTCAGAGGAATTATATGCCAAGTGTATGGTAATAATTTGTAGGGCATTTTCTAGCCTTGAGATAAATATATTATTTGCCAGAGTTTTGTGGCTTCTTTGGTAAGATGGTTTGAAAATGGAATATGAACATTTCAATCAAGTAGTAACCTTTACAACTGCATTGTCTCTGTGTTTTTTTGAAAGAGAGTGTTGTATCAAGTATTAGGACAAGATACTTAAACTGCTCATCTAGAATAGTCTGGTTGGTTACTCAGGGCAGTGATAAACAGGGAGAATCGGTTTTATGTTTCTGTTGGGAGCTAGAGAGTATGGTCACAGTTTTACTGACATCAAGAGTAAATATATTTTGGATAAGCCAATAAAGGCTGAATGTGAAGCCCTTTTGAAGGGTGGATTGATCTTATGAAGAGAACGGTCCATTTGTATACAGAATAAACCTGCCTGCATAAAATATTATTTCTCTTGAAAGAAATACAGAAGTAGAAATGTCATTGATCCAGAGACAGAGAGAGAGACAGGCAGAGGGAGTAAAAGAGAAAGGACGAACAAGAAAGCACCAACAATGGA
The DNA here is from genome assembly GCF_019279795.1 of Protopterus annectens. NCBI lineage: Eukaryota > Metazoa > Chordata > Ceratodontiformes > Protopteridae > Protopterus > Protopterus annectens. The sequence continues at coordinate 188,874,147 of NC_056736.1, read as the reverse complement.
TCCTTAAGAGAATCCAGCAATGGAGGAATCACATTTGTTTGTAGCACATCACCTTGGACTATAAAGGTTCAGTAAGAAGTACAGCATTATCTCTATGGACAATAAGAAGGATGGTGGGATCTACACTATCAAAGGCTCCACATAAATCAATAAAGATTGTTTCTGTTAGCCACATATTTCCATACCTGAGATGATTCCATCTGTGACAACACAAATTGCTGTTAAGGTATTATGCCCTCCCCTAAAGCTGAGCTGTGGGTCTAATAGGAAGGATAACACAACCAGTACTGAAAAATGCACACCACAGCACTCACATAGTGCAACTGATTTTTTCTTAGGTCCATAGTCTTACAACTAAATTGGTTTTAGCACAGAGTCTTCATCCATATACATATTGTACAGTAAGGGAACAGAAGAAAATGCTTGTGGTGCCTGCAACTAGTCTGTTGTGCATAAAGGTACCATGGGTCATCTATGCTGAGTGTAGTAAGAGATATTTTATTTAATTAAAAAAGGCTACACGACATTGTAGGAGTTATCCTGTATTTACTTGCAGTTCCAACAATTTGTATGGACAACTACACTGTAAACAATAATGGGTATTTTATTAATTTCAGTAAAATAAAAAAAAATAATGGCACACAGGAATGTTTTCTGCATACTCATTGTGCCCTTAATGAGACAGATATCCTATAATCAGTTAGGGGCAGTTTATCTATTTATTTAAAGTAAAAAAAAATATTTAAATAAGTAAATAGACTGCAGCATGCTATATGCAGCTTTCTGCTTGTTGCCTTTCCCATGATTCATTGTGATAGCAGCAAGCAGAAAAAAAAGATGGCTTTGCAATATTAAATAGTTAGAATCTGAGGATGTTGGATGCTCACAGCAGATGACTACTGTGTCATCAGCTGTGAAGTATGTTTTTATTTTTTAATTCTGACTAGTAACCAGGTGTGCTGTGGAGTATGAATTGAAGTTTAAAATCAAGTTAGTGGAAATGGATTTGAAGTCCAAGAAAGGATATGAACATTGTGATGAAGAGGGTTATTGTTACTGGAGAGTACTTGGGAGCATACATTTCAACTGTCCTTTTTAGGAGGCATAACTTTCCTGATTTTTTCCTTGAAATTTTGCTCTTTTCCTTGTAAATATTTTGATTTGATGGTAAATATCTGGGCCTTACAGTTGGATAATGTCAGACATTAGAGTTTAACTAACTAGTTAGTCTAACTTTAACTTTTTATGTGAATTAGAACAACATTTAAAATAATCCATGATTCTGCCCCCCCTCCCCAATATATTTGGCTTTGTCCAGAGTTCTTGAGGAAAAAGTTTGGAGGTATGTTTTATAATGATGCTATTGAAGGATTTGAAGGTACTGTGTGACTTAAATGGAGGAATTGGGTACTCTGTTACTTTACATACTTTTACCAAGAGAAAAAGTTGACTGCTTCCCTACAAAAACTAGTGAGGATTATTATATTTTGTTATTTGATGCAGTTGTAATTGCTTGGCTTAATCATTTTACCTTTTCTGGATTCATTAAAATAATCTTGGGATTTTGCAGGAATTGAAGTTCTTATTTTACTCTTTCCAGAACTTTCCTCCCTAAGTCAACATGGTTCTAATAACATTAGTAAGGTTCTATGTCAATTTATTGAATGCTCAAACACTGTTTCAAATAACTAAAAGTTAAAATACCCTGATCAATACTTATCATAGAGTCCATTTTACCAAACTCTTCATTCTGTGGGCTACAGGTATCCTAAAACTAAAGTTCTTTAATATTATGTTGTGTGTGGAGGACCATGATTACCCTCTGAAAATTGGAAAAATATAAACTTCTTAATCATCTTTCTAATATCAGAAAGGTGCACAGCAAGTATTTTTTAAGTACTCTTAATCCCTTTAAGAATGAGTCTCAGGTTAAAGATTAAAAGGGGACAGTGTCGTCCAGCAAAGAACAGTGAGAGAAAGTAAAACAGATTTTATAGGCTGTTATAACTTTACCATGCCACACTTTGAAAACAAAAAACTGTGGCAGAATGAAGTATGTAACAGGTTCTAAAGCTATTTGTTCTGCCGAGGGGAACTCCATTTTTGACTTCTGTCTGTTTGACAGTGCTGTATGCTATACCAAATTTGCAGTAAAAGAGAATTTGAGCTCCTACACTTTTTCTGTAACTGGTAGTATAAGGTACAGATAAAGTTCTATGTACTGCTAAGACTTGAGATTGGATCACCAATCATACACTATATGCTTTGACATGAATATTAAGATTCACCCTTGAAGCTTTGCTCTTGAGGTCAGTTTCTTGGCATCCATATCTCAAGCACATAACTGCTTATGTTTGGAGACCTGATCATAAACTTGCATATGCTTAACATGCATATCTTGAAACATCCCAGCAATAACACTGTGTTTTGGAAATATATCTAACTACATGGCACAAGGTTACATTGCTGCCAGCATCCTTGGTAAAGAAAGCAGCACTCTATAATAGTAACACCAAGTTAAGCAATTTAAGTGTTTTGTGCTGTACAAGGAACAGTATTATACAATATTATAATAGTATAATAAAAATGAATGATGATAAAATATACATATTCAGTAATTTATTCTAACTATATAGGAAAGCATAACAGTGAATCTTTTGATAACGTATGCTGGGAACTCTAATGCACATGATAGCAGTCAAGCTAAAAATGTAGGATTGCTGCAGTATATGAACAATTAGTAATGTATTCTCCCATACATAACAATGTCATCTTGCATGCATTCTGCCATCATAGTTACTATATGTACACTCAGTATTGGGCAATTGTGGTTCTTGTCCATTAAAGAAGTGGTTGTGTGCTCCCGATTGTCCATTTTCTTGAATTCAGTGTACAGAAGCATTTTTGGTTCCTGTCAGTCATAGTTATGTTGCAAGGGCCAAGCTCCCCTACACTCCACTCACTTATTTATTCTGACGCTGAGATTACATGACCTCAGAAATCAATGAAATATGTACTATCCATGCAATATCAAATCTCTGTTCTTAGAGGTCATGTGATCTAAGAGTCACTATGTAAGTTGTTAGGGTAAAAAAATAAGTCTATGACCTATAGCACTGGTTTAACTTATTTTACTACTGAAAAAAAACATCAAATAAAGGAAGGCAGGATCATTAATATCACACATTTAACACTTTCATTGATCTTTACATGAGACTTTTTCTAGATGCATTAAATGTGCTGAGTAGTTCAAATAAAAGCTAGTCTGAATCAGCTGTGAGAGTATTTAAAATAGATACATGAAGCCAAAATGCAGACTTAACATGTACTTAGTTGTACTCACTCACTTCAGTGCCAGAAAAAGAGGGCAAATGCCACTTGCTGGATGTGAATGTAAGCCATGGCTGTTGTGTAAAAAGAAAGTTAATGCTACCCAAATGTATAGTGCACCCACTCCTCACTATTTCTTATGATATTGCCCCTTCCACTCATACTGATTACTACAGGCACTCCCTAAATATCATGTGGTCTGTGACTATCTTGATACCAGAATGTGGCCTCTTGGTATCTTCTGTACTGCAGTCTGACATACAACCTCTGTCGTGTGGCTCTCCTCTTTGTTCTGCACAGATGTTTATTGTATTTGTGGCTTGCTTTACCTGTCCACATCCTGGACATTTACTATTATAGACTACCTCTGTCATATTTTGCCCAACAGGTGTTTGCCTCATCCAATATGTGATGCGCTCCATGCACAATGGGTTGTGGGTTTTCTGGTGGTTATCTGCTAGGTCATGATGTGTAACCAAAATCAACTTAGAAAAGCAATTCACTTGGTCCACACCATAAGCTCCATACCTCCACAGGAATAACATGACCAAAATTCTTATGAACACACTTTATTCCAAACTCAAAGAAGGTTAAATGGTTTTGTCCCCCTCACCAAAACAGAGACTTCTTCAGAACTAAGTTATTATTCCCATGAGCACCTCTTATATAATAGGTGTCATTTACATTCTAGTTAAGTAATCAGACAATTTACAAATTAAACATTCTGTAATTAAAGTGATCTACACTGGTCCATAAACTGACAACTTAAAACATTTATGTTAAAAAGTATAAACTGTTGAAGCTTTAAAAAAAATACTATGTTACATCCAGAGCTCTTTTTTTTACACTAGAGCCAAAGGAACGTTCTCATTAATACTTGGTGGTATTTTAGAGTTGAATTTTATTATCCAAAAAAGTTCTCTTGACTCCAACCAGAGCTCCCACCACCCACTTTGGGCATTTAATGAAACTTGTTCTAAGATCCCAAGTTTAAATCTAGTGACGTTCTGACACTGTAAGGAGTGTTTATACAGTGAATTATTCACAGTTCCCCTTGATATTGCATACAAATGTTCACAGATCCTGGCTCTATATTTTCTTTCTTTCTTAACTATGTAATAACTGCCACAAATTTGGCAGATTGAAATGTAAACTATACCCTTGTTGTTACAATTTCCTTTGTGCAAATTAACCTTGTATCCATTTTCCATTAATACTATATTATTTGATTCAAGTATGTAGGGGCATTGCCTGCAGGTCCTGCACTTGGAAGTACCTTTATCAAGTTGAGAAATTATTTTGACAGGGTAGTCAAATATTGACTTCAAATTCTTCCCCATCTTCTAAACAAAATTTGGCTCATTCCCTAGAATTTTTAGGACATCAAAATTTCCCTTAAAATCGTCCAATTTCTAGATATAATTTCTCTCACTTTCTTTTCCCCTACACCAAATGGTGTTACCATACTGTCACTGTGTTGAAAATTGTTCTTGTCTTGTTTATAGCACCCCCAAGATTAGTTTAACCTAACTTGGATGTGTCTTTTACAAGCCTGCTGTCACAGATTGCTAGTTATAGGTATTTTTAAGGCATAGTTCATTTGGCAGGACTGTGCTATACTTTAATGCCTACAGGGACTGTGTACATATTTGCAGGACCCAGTTGCTGTATTCCACATGTTGCCACATTCTTTTTTTGTGGCACACTGCAAAGTATGTGCTGTAGCATATTGACTGCCTGGCTGCTGCCACAGGAGATGGATATCAAAAATGTTATATTGACAGAATATGTTCTATGAGGTATCTGCAATGTACCCGGACAAAAGCTGCAATTTCTGGAAAGGGCATGAAGGATTTCTGTGGATGAATTTGACCGAATACTGTTTTTCACTCATTATTCTAGTTTGCCTTTGCAGGACAAATATGATTTGAAGCAAACAAGTTGGAAGGATTATTTTACATTTGCTAATACATTTTGAGGCTATAAATTTTATCATAATTAGATCTACAAGATATATAAAGTTAGCAAAGTGCATACTATTGCTGAGTAGTGGGGGGAGCTGTCATATTTTACTCAGTTTAAAAAGTCTGGCTTTGTAGTACTAGTGTACATTTGTGTGAAATGTAGTGGAATACTATGTTCAGGCAACTATTTGTGTGAAAAAGGTTGAAATATGTAACCATAACTCTCAACTGTCCCTGATCTCACAGAATGTCTGTGACTTTTCCCCTTAT
>NC_056736.1:188851083-188866083 GCF_019279795.1 Protopterus annectens | reverse complement strand
TTCCAATAGTTTTAATAAATAACTAGTATTGGTTATACTTTTTTATATTCTTTTTTATTTATTTATTTACATGGACAGGAATATGGAGGTTAAAATGCAGTGAGTTATATCCAAATGAACAAAAATATGAAATGTTATGTCTGCACTGCATTAAGACTGATGGATGTGCAGCCTTTGTGCTTCAAGAAGGGGGTGAATGTAATTTTGCTATGGCAAACGAACTCAGATAATATCTGTCATATTTTATATCACATTAAGATTTATTACCCCACACACCCGACAAAATAATTTCTTATAGGCATGATGACAGAAAGATAATCAGGCAAGCAGTGGTCACTCTGATTTCTCCCAGCAACAGTAGTAATAACGGAAGTAGTCTTTGGTGTGTGGCTTCAGTGCCTAATCTGCTACTGTCTTTGTTGCTTCTGACACATTTCACTTTCACTGACTTGACGTAGCTCTTTAAGCCATCTAATTATTGCAGCTGGAGCATTGGACAGACACAGCAAAGTTGAAATTCAGATAAGCAACCTTAAACTCTAAGCCTATTCAAAAAAAAAGTCAGGCTGATTATTTTACTCAAGATCTTCACTAAAAATCCCAAGTGAATGTTAATTATAGAGAAGTCACACTCACAAACTTTTGTTAATCACTGGTTGTCATATGAACTGTCAGAGTTGACACAGTATGTGCTGAAAGATGTGTAGAGACTTTAAATCTGCTGTGGTGATTTTCATTATATACAGTAAATTAAACTACTCATTCAGTGATTTAAACAAGCTGTCTTTGGTCTTAAGTGCAGTTAAACTAATATATAGAATAAGCGGCCTGCTGTACTGTTACTGCAAAGTGTCTTGCCAAAAGAATGCACTGTCTGTATACCAACTAATCATGCCAGAAAATATTTGTCAAGGACATGGATACTGACAAGACACAAAAGGATTTCACAAGAGCTTCATTAAAAATAATTGCTTCATGATAACATGGTAGTACAAAAGTTGTAACAAAGTTATGCAAATTATTCATGAGAGCAGATGTGCATAGTAATTTAGTCTATCAGAAGTGGTCTGCAGTACTAATAATGGCTAAATCTATGAGGAAGATATATTTCCATAGTCTATGCTCACATACTGATGTAGGTAAATCTGTAGATAGTTGGTATGAGAAGCCATACAGGCCAGGCATCGAATACTGACTAGTGTACAGCCATGTTCAACAGGAAAGTGAGAAGGTAATGGAGTAAAACCTATGTATGCATTCATAAATGCATGTTTTTTATTTAGATAGTTATGTTTTTTGAATGGGGTGCTTGCTAGACAAGTAAATTTTTTTCTTCAGGCAACCTTTTACAACTGCAAATTTGATGACAAGGCAAGGAAAAATGCAGTATATGTGGGCATCTTAGATCAATCTTTCAAACAGCATTTATTTGTGAGGTGGTCCGGATGAAAAATTACATAGCTTTCTTATGCAATATCAAATACCTGCCCTTGGCAGTCACATGATCTAAAAATGAGACTTTGTAAATTGCTAGGGTAAAAAAATAAGTATGTGACCTATTCTATTGGGTTAAGTTATTTTACTACTGAAACATCAAATAAAGGAAGGCAGGATCACTAATACTTCACAGTTAATACCTACATCTCTTTGCCTGAGATAGCTTACTATATTATCTTGCTATAAGGACTTCATTTTTTCAAAATAAAATTAATTTAGTTTAATTATTCAGGATCCATTTGTCTTATATGGCCTGTTACTTTGCTATGTACAATATAAGTGCTTTGTGTTTTTCAGTCCTAGCTTACTGGATACAGTTTATATTTATGTCTACTACTATCAGCTACCTCTATAACAGATGCCTTATTATTACTTTCTACCAATATAATTTCCATAGAATTCTATTGCAATGTTAAGTAACTGTTAGACATAATATATTATACCTATTATCTGCTTATATTATAATAAAGGCATTTGTATAATAGTCCTTTGATATTTTAAGTTGCTTATTTTATAATAAATGTATTCTTATCATATTCCCTTGATATTTTAAGTTGTGTATTTTATAATAAAGACAGTCATATCATATTCTGTTGATATTTTAAGTTGTTGGCTATGCTGGCTTATCCTCGGTGGCCATATGAGCACATGTAGTAGAAATCCTGTTGTTAATGATTGAGGGCTGAGTGGATGATAGCTGTTAATATTATCTATTGCAACGCTAGATGAAATAAAATAAAATATAAGGTTTTTCCTACCTCCAGACCTCCAGGCAACTTTATAAGAGATGGTTTAACAACAGTGAAAAGTTTACATGACCTAAGAAGAGGCCCACCCCAGGGTCTTGCTAACAAATGCAATTCAATTTATGACAAGGTTGACTTGGTCTCCAACTTGCTGAGGAAGCTTACACTGCACTGTAACATGGAGATATTAGTCACATGGAATTTTCTCCCCAATCAGCTGCTATTCTCTCAGGTCTCATACTTTTTGCAGTACAATGTCACTGGTAAGGGGGCATAGACTTTGCACCCAGATCTGAGATTACTTAGAACATATCTCATTTGAAAATGCTCATGGGGCACAAACAAACTGTAGCAGTCATTCTTGTCTATTGTCCAGCAACATTTTGTGAGGGATTCTACAAGAGTTTATGGATTTCCTTGACCTTACATCTGGTTCCCTAAACTCTTATGTTTGCTGTGTCTTCAACATTTTTGTTAGTGATTAAATTGATGAACTTGACATATAACTTATCCAGAGAATGAAAGGGTTAAGCCTTGTTGCGGTACTTAAATATAATGGCACTTGTTAGACTACATGATCTAACTGGTGTAGTCATCATGCTTAACAGAAGAAACAGTCTAAAGATCTAATCACTCTGTAATCTAATTCATGTTTCGGCTCCCTTTGGTAAAGGCACATTATAATGGGCATGCAGCAATAAGTAATTTAACAATTGTTATTGTTTGTTTAATTTATTTGATTTTGCATTTATTTACTGGGATAATCCTACTGGGCAACAAAACCACTTTTGAGCAGAGGCCTAGGGAGACAAGCTCCAATTGCAAAAATAAAGTTAAAATAGTTACAACAGTTAAAATGAAACATATTAGGAAAGATGCAATAATCCCCATATATTACACAAACAAATACTAGTGTAGACCCTTTACTTGTCTTGGATTAGCTCCTAATAGAGCTCAGTGCAGGTCATCCAGAAGAAAAAGATCAACCCAGTAAGTGGTCTGTGTCCTGCACTCAGAGCAACTTTTCATTTATATGTGTAAACTCCCATATAGAAATACATGAATTCTGGTATGATCAAGAGCTTGACAGAGGCAGGCACTGGAACACACATGGAGAAGTTTGCAGTGTCCTGAGGACAGATACAAATTGGTTAATAATTATTCTTTCTGCCTCTCATGAATCTGTAAGAAGGCAGTATTCTCATTAGAGATTTTATCAGAATCTTAATGGTCTAGCAGTGATATTCTGGATTATTTGCAGGCTGTATATTCCAGCAAGTTTGTGAGTTAGAACCCTTTCTGAAATGAGAAGTAGCTGCCCAAGTCTTTACTGATAAGACTTGCTTACTAAGTTGCAGCCTCACACTTAAGACATGCAAACAGCATGCTGATCACCCTGTTAAGCAAAGTGCATGTTATTCCTTTTTTTGTTGTTGACCAGAATTTAGAGTTGCTTGCTATAAAGAGAATATTAGAGTATTCTTTTATATTAGAACAATATAACATTTGAAAATTTGAATGGTGTGTATCTAGCCAAACTCTCAGCAGACGTTGGCCAATCAAAAAGCAGGTACTCCAGTTCTACTGAAACTCAAGCTCAACCAGTGGTCATATGGAAGCCTCAGCTCTCACCAGAGTTTTTTTTTTAATTTGTATTTTTATGAATTTTTGGATAGAACAGTAATAAGCAATGCAAGAACAGCAACCATCAATACAAAATAACTATGTACACTATTTACAGTAAATTTCATATTTCTAGCAACATAAAAAGAATGAGATTAACTATTTGACCATTTCTTTGCTTAATTGGTTGAGTCCATATTTTCCAAAAACAGTGTTCCAAGCAGAAGGTTGGTCAAATGGCTGTCTAGTATCTTAAAATAAATATGAAATTCTTCCCATGTAAAGATGAAAAAAAGTTTTCAAATTCTTAAAGGTAAGACTGTCTGCAATCTCCACTCTCTCACTCTCTCTCTCTCTCTCTCTCTCTCTCTCTCTCACACAGTTTATATTCACTAATACCCAAACCAATTGGAACATTCACAAGTTACTCCTCTCCTTAGCAGTCATAATCCCAACTATCCAGAACCTCCAGTTCCTCCTTAAGGTCCTCTTATGCACTTCCATAGAAACATGGCTCACCAATGCTGAACTCTTACTGAACCCCAAAAAAACAAATCTCCTTCTCTTCACCAACAAACCCATAGCTCCAACAAAACAAACATCAAGATCTTTTCAGCCAACAATACTGAAATTGAATTGGTTCAGCATAGCAAACTACTAGGTGTCATGTTACACAGGAATAAAAACTTCCTCACAGCGGCTACCAAAATTACCCAAGGCAAAACCTACCTCTTGCTCTCACTGTTATATGAGACTTCAATTCTAACTAACTTACAAACCTCCCTAAGAAAAAAACCTAGAATGCTGCTATAACAAAATTGCCATTTTCCATAAACATAGCTCCTCTAACTCATCACTGTAAAACGCTACATCCGCTAAAATGGATTGAACTCCCCCTCCATCTCCAACATGTACAGCTTACTACGGTATACAAAATTATTCACAGCCTTCTAGCTTGCACTGCACTTAACCCATTAATCAACTTTTATATCCCAAGTGCACATCTCAGATCTAAAGGCAAACATCTCCTCACAACTTATAAACCTAATAAAGCCCCAGACCTAAGCCTTTCCTCCTGTTCTGTGGCAAAACTATGAAATTCACTTCCTTTAACTATCAAACCTGTTACTAACCTGCACTCCTTCAAAACCTCTATAAAAGAATACTTCAATAAAACTTGGATTTGATCCCAAATAAGCCAAGGCTGAGGTACCCTTATAATGCCTTTTTGTACCACTACTCTATCTATCCCCACTACTAACTTACCTTATCCTCCCTTTCTCTACACATTCTCCCCTGAGGTTACACTCATAACTTTTCCATTCCACATCTATTCCCACTACCCCCTCTATTACATCCTACCCTTCTCTACTCGTACTATGCTACACCTTCACCAATATAATCTATTGTCATATTTCATGATCTCTAGAATAATCATAATGATAATCATCTAGTATGTAAATAATGCCATATCTTTCTGTTATCAGGCTTTGCATATAATTCATTCTGTTAACCATATGCATCTGGAGATTTTCTCCCCTGGGCTTCTGCTGAAAATGATTACCTCATGACCTAGTTGGACTTTCCCGGTAAACAAATGTAAAATAAATAAATAAATAATAAAAAATCCCGGTAACTCTTCACTACTGGCACCCCCAAAACATAAGGATACAATCTGTTTTTTTGTGGGCTCACCCCCAGCATTTACTATCCATTTTTCTTCCTATCCCAAATAATTTAGTTGTGGTAAGATACCATCTAGATATTATTCTTAGTTGTTCATCCCTATACTTGAGATGTTTGTCTGTTTTTGAAGGAACTACCCATGCTTGGTGGCACTCTGTTGCTAAGAATTTAACTCACATCTGTGTCTTCCATATAGTGTGCAGCAAATGCTTTACAACCTTATTTTCCCACGTTTTTTCTAAATCAGACCTGCTTTTCCATTCTTAATCCTTCCTCATTCATGCCACTGCATCATTCCCTTGGCTCAATCTCTGACTTGCATGCAACCAATGCATATTTTTTATTTATTTATTTTACATTTGTTTACCTGTCTTGTTCCATCAGGTTGCATTCTTTTTGCAGTACAGGGAAGCATAACAGTGGCCATGTCCTCAGGGCAGATAGTAGATGATTCCAGTCCCAGTTATGCCCAGTTTATCCATGACTCCTTGACTAATTCTGTAGTACACTCAAGAACTTGTATGGTGTGCCAGATGCAATTAGCAGATTACCACCTCATCTCTGCCCTTGCCTTCATGCATTCTTTATTTAAGGGTTTATTCTAATCCACTGGTATTTTCTCCATACCTCCTCCATAGATCATGCTAATTATGCTCCATTTGTTATTAACTAACCTCAGAAGTTGGGCTGTATTGAAGACTATAACATATTAGGATAGTTTGGAAAGATGCCAATGTAATTTTATTTATTTTTTATTTATTTAATTTATTTTAATTTATTTTATTTATGTTAAACTTCCAAAGGAATCTCCTGAAGATAAGCAGCACGTTTCACCATTTTTAATATGAAAAAGTAGTGCTTTATGAGAATCACAGATAAGTGGCTCTAAATCATAACAGGTTACTACTATTTTTATACATAAAAATATACAATACTCAGCAGTTTATTATCAGTTAAAGGCAAGCCCTTGTCTAGTACATTACCCAATGCTTTCTTAAACTTTCATCAAATTTCCAAAATGTAACCAATCAGCACCAATCAACACACCTCTTTTCCATCTGCAAGGCACAGGCCTTCATACCTTTCAAATAAAATTAAGTTTTACCCTTCGTTTCACCATACTGTCTTTTAATATCCCACATCCAGTAAAACTGAATTCCCTATCTTGTTCAGTTAGCTTTCAGTTGTTGGATATCATCCATGCTCAACACTGTTCTAGAAACTTTCTGCATTCTTTCTAAGTGGGGCTATGCAATTGCATGACTTACACTGCCCGCTCACCCTGACAAACATTCTGTGTAGACAGAAAATAGTTATGCTTCCTAATTTTTACTATATCACTATATACCTTATAACCTTCATATTTATACACTTTTAAAAATATCACTACCCTAACAAAGCCTAACTCATAATGTAGCCTAGTATTGCTGCTTCTGGCAAAAGCCTAATTCTGAAATTTTGCATTTAACAAAAGATTTATTCAAATAGAATCGCTGCCATCAAAGTCCTATTCATCCAACACTGCATGATTACAGTCTCCTATTGTAATTTCTTATAAAGGTAGCAGCAACCTAATATCTAAATTAATTCTTCCTGAATAAACCCATACTAACACTTCTGTCTAATAAATTCCCTCAAAAACTTCCTACTAATTCATGAATGTATCATTAACATAAATTATCATTCACTCAAGAAGGGGGATACAGGAGATCTGATTCAGATCCTTATCAGGATCACATGATCATAGGAGTTTACTAGGCTATGGTCCCAGAAGTCATCTCAAGTCTAGCCATTTCATCCCAATTGAATACCATAGATACATTAGTCAGTACAGTCTAATAAGCAAAAAATGTCACACACGTAGCTGGAGAATAGCTGATGCTAGCAGAGAAAGCTGAATAATGTCACCCAGTAGATTTAAAGCACAGAGGTATATTCCACACACAAATCCATACTATATGCACAAGTGTTTGTCCCTGCTCAGTCAGGGACTTCTTCAAAGTGATTCAATTAGTAAAATGCACTTCATTTAATTACTTAAATGGCATATAATCAATCCAAAAACACCCCCCTTATTTACATAACTAATACAATATATCTTAATAAATGAATAAATCTACAAATAAATATACTCTATCTCATACATAAATACAACACAATACCTAAAACATCATATTAAATATTAAATATAAAACTTTTTTTGCTTATTATTCTGTATTTGTGGACATTAGTCAATACCCTGGATTGCATTTAGTCAAAAAGCCAAAACAGTCCTACAGTTACCGTGAGCAGGCCGGGTAATGTTTATTTCATCTGATCATTGTCATCCTCAGATCAGCACTGAGAAAGCAACTCAATGGGACAAGCAAAAGGTGGAGAAAAAATGAACATTAAGTTAAAAGAGCACTTTCTGTCTTAAATGTTACCATTAATTCAGTAGGTCTCAGCATGCTATGAACTCATGGAAAAATAGCATTTCATTCACTCTCTGCATTCCATCAGGCAATTGAGATTGTGGAATTTATATTAACACTTTGCTTTTACATCCTAACATGTGATTGGGTTTACGGAAAAAAAAATTCCACCATGCAACTGGGCTTATGAAGTATATATCTCACAATAATTATCAATTCATTAATACTTAACCTCTACTAGTCATACGATTACGGCCCTATACATAAAGCATAACAAAATCAATATTGTAAGTGCTCCAGCTAAGAACATAAAGCCTTTCCAAAGTGCCCCTCCCCAAGCTGAAAACAGATTTGTCAACCATGACCATTGTGAACTATCAGCTTCCTTGGTATGTTGAAAATATGCACATTTCTGAAGTAAACTCAAATGGTCCCTGATCTCATTTGCATTATCTGGATAAAAAGTGCAACATTCATATCTCACCATCACTCATCCCACCCTTAACAAAAAAGATGAAATCAAGTGCCATCTTGTTCTGCAAAACTACTGTCTTCATTGTTGTCAATTATAAATATTATCTATGCTTTGGAAACTTGCCTAAGAACTTTCAGTAACTTTGATAATTTCCAAAATTCCCAAATTCCTTTGGTGATTTTTATCACAAAATAATACCTGCTTTTCATATAATGTCATCTCCCAAATCTGTGTGAGCTAAACCCTTTAAAGCAGACTCTTCTAGATCTTTATGATATATTCAGCTATCATGTATCATGTCTAATGGATTTGCATCAGCTGGCTTAACAATTGCTTGCCTGTTTCTACAATTTCTCACCTTTCCAAAGATACTGCATATCCTAGATAGCAAGAACCCTACCATTTATTAGTGATCTGTAAGCTCTTTTTCCACAGTCATATGATAACATATCTCAAAAAGGTGGTACTTCTAATAGCCAACCTCCAAACATCTCAGTAAATGCATTAGCAGTGCTCTGAGATCCTTATGCCTCATTCAACAAGGACTATTTTGTTGAAGGGTACCTGCATATATCACAGTCTTCAGTGACACACAGACTCCATGTTAAATAAAAAATATGGTTATTTTCCACAGGTACCAAGTGCAGGAGTTCAAATGTGTTTTTTTTTTTTTTCATTTAGAGTCTGACATTTTGCATTATACTTTGTTTCTATTGAGGGGTATCCAGCTTCTGGTCAGATCATGTCCAGCATGTATCTGTACTAAGGTGTCATCAAAGCAAAAGTAAACATAACATATATTTTATCAAGACAAGATTTCCCCGCTACAAATACGTTATGGCCTAAATGGCACATGCTGAAGAGGGTAACCTTTTGCCACAAAATACCAAGTATTGCATGCCAGCCTGACTTGTCTCTGTCTTTTCAACATGATGACAGCCAATTCTATTGCAATGCAGCTGTTCCTGTTGTGCTCAGATATGTGATGGTTTTGTCTGATGGTGCTGTGTTCTGTTGCCAAACGGAACCAGCTGCCCTGGTTTCACCCTTTGAACAGACTTTTCCTGGTTGCTCAAAGGTTCATAGGTAAATAGGTATATACTAGACTACTGATCTGGGAGGATCATTAGAAGCCTAGCCTTATACTCCCATTGTAGTTTTTGGCCACTATAGTTTGTGTACAAATAATGCAGAGGAAGACAGTACAGGGTATGTTGGGACATTTACTCATACCAATCTATGACTAGCATGGGTGTTAAACTGGAGGAGAATTTGCAATTTCCCATGCATTTGTCCAAATTTTATATGAATGGAGTAAGGGAAGTATTTCACTTTTTGTGGAGTGGAAGACGATAACATAGAAGAAGTATTCTCTGTGATACATACTTATTCTCTTCAATGTGATCTACTTACATTGCAAAAGAGATTGAGATCCTTTGAGTGGGTGTTCATGCTACCACTGGACTTGCAAATGTGCAATAGTTCAGAGAGGATAGGGTCTTTGAAAGTCTATACATAAGGTAGAGGTCACATTTAATAGACTGTATAATACTGAAAAGTGATACAAAGCTTTGAGATGGTCTGCATAGTTTTTCAAGCTTTGCCCTTGATTTTTTCAGTGAGAAAGCATTGTTGTTGCTCCCGATTTATTTATTTGACATTTGTGGACTGGGTTGGTCCAAATGAGCAAGAATCCCATTTTCAGTGGAGACCTGAGGAGAAAAGCTCCAAGGTTGTACAGTCAAAAATATAGTAAATATATACACAAAAGTATTTATGAATACAGAAAAAAGAGTGACAAGAGTTTGGAGAGGTAAATACTGAATGAGAATTAAATGTAATCACCAGCCTAATAAGAGCAGAGTAGAGTAGAATGATTACATCGATCGACTTGGAGGCCATGTCTTTAGATAGGGTCTATATTACAATGTCGAACTAAAAAAAATTGGTGGCCGTTTTTGGGGCTTTTCTATTTCCTCCACTGTGTTGCGATCTCAGAGTTGGTATATTTAAGTAGGGGGTGTGTGGGTGGCACAGCCCCCCATGTTGGTGGGTATGGGAGGTGAAGCCTCTCAGTTTAGTTTAAGTTTAAGGTTAATTTTTTTTTTCTGTCACAAAATAGTGATTTTTTTTCCCTGGGAAAAAAAATCTCTGTTCTGTGTTTTTGGTTTTGTTGCATTTCGGACTTTAGGCTTCAATATTACAATGATCAAACTTTTCTAAGTTTGACATTGTGATATAGACCCCTTTAGATATAAGCTGTGCAATGAAAATGGACTTCCGTACAATAGTGATCACTTAGCATCCATTCAAAAATACTCTTTCCAGATAGCCTCACTCTGTGGCACAGAGGTATGAATCTCTGACCACTGTCCAAATGACCTAAGTTTAACTGGCAGCATGGGTAGTAGAGGATACAGGCAGGGGATAGTGGAAGTGAGTGTCTCACTTTGGGTCATCCATCCTGAGAGTAAAGATGGTTCCACTCAAACTGTTCACGTCGTGCCAGCCACAGGACTGAGGGACTTGGGCTTGGTATTTTAAGCTTGTAGCACTCGCTCTAATTGGTGTGTGTGTATGTGTGTGTGTGTGTGTGTGTGTGTGTGTGTGTGTGTGTGTGTGTGTGTGTGTGTGTGTGTGTGTGTGTGTGTGTGCGTGTATGCGTGTGCGTGTGCGTGTGTGTGTGTGTGTGTGTGTGTGTGTGTGTGTGTGTGTGTTTCTGTCCTGTCTGTGTAGAGAGCAAAGCATTTTAGGCTAGTCACACTCAGTACAATTCAAATGCCCTACTTTGGCAATCCTGCTAATGTCATTCACTATGAAATACACCTTTGGGGAAGGGGCGTTCCAGCAATCCCTGTGGTGCTCCTATAACAGCATCATGCTGTAGTGTGATATAGAACTCTGGTAGGGGTTCTATTCCCACACATGGCAGTTTGGATGTTTTGTGTGTGCTTCTATGTCTGTGTAGGGAGCAATGCATTTTCGGCTAGTCACACTTAGTACGATTCAAATGCTCTACTTTGGCAATCCTGATGATGTCATTCACTGTGAAATATACCTTTGAGAAAGAAGCACTCTAGTAATCTCCCTGGTGCATCCTATAACTGCATAGTGCTGTAGTGTAATATACTAGCTAGGCAGGAGTTCTAATCCCAGACATGACAGGTGTCTGTATTTGTCATTTGTATCCTGTGTGGAGGTGGTTGTGAGTGTGTAACAACTGGACTCAATGTGGAGTGGGTTTTGCAAACTTCTTATATGGTGGGCCAATTAAATATCACAATGTCCACTGTACAGGGATAACAAATTTGAAATAGCTGAGAGGGTGAGATGCAGACCCATATCCCTAAATGTGACATCAATACCAGCTGAACAACGTTAGCAACTCTTGTATTACCCAGGGAACACTCTCACACAATGTCTCATACACACACACACACACACACACACACACACACACACACACACACACACACACATGCTTGCCTAGGCAACAGCTGCTATGTTGGTAGTACCCTGCATATTGCCCACTGATAGTAACCATGGTATGATTGAAGTGGGCTACAGAGGGCATGGCACCCTGTCCATCAGTCCAATAGGCATGTACATGCTGACGGTGCACCTCCCCCATGTTCCCCATTGGACACCTGTAACACCTGTGGTGCCATCAAATGTGACCTACAAAGGACATACCATGCCTGAAACACAAGCCCTGTGTGGACAGATGCTACTGACACCATGGAATACCATTATCATGCTATCAATGTAGGTGCAGGGTCAACCTGTTGTCCATTAACAGTTCCCACCACATGAGACCAGGATTGGCACATCTGATGATAACAATCTGTGTACACAACATTGGCCAGACACCCCAGGTACAGTTCCACATGTCACTGTACATGCATGTGAGAGGTGTGCACATCTCAGACACTGTCCATATCATAGACTAATGGACACATACATGGCAAGCAATGCACAGCATTGGCCACACACAATAGTCACCCAGGTGACTGGATGGTGAATACAATACCCACCTGTGTGAGCAACTCCAGACACTACACCCCTGAGCCACAATGCAGACCATTGTCATGTGGCCATGATGCCAAGGTATACCCATCACCTAGCCTTGTATAGCCATCTGGCACCATCGACAACAACACACCCGTGAAGCAGTGCACCCATGCATGTCAGTATTGGCACCCATGTCTGTGTGTGTGTTGTATGATGCGTATGACCACATTCACACTCACTACAACCCCCATTGGCATACTGAAGCATGCTGTCTGATGTCAGACTCCTCCACATACCCTTTGCATGTATAAACTCCATATGACCCCTGTGGTACATGTGATACTTGCACAGTACTGAGTTGTGGCAATCCCACTAGTAATTAGTTGTATTCCTGGTCCTGCCAAGTGTGTCAATGTGTTTGCGTCCCTGTGAGAGTGTGGCTATGTGGACGCTGACACCTTGTCATATGGACAGGCATGTGTACTACACCTACTGCATAGCTACCATATCCCTGTTGCAGATGTCACTCACTATCACATATACGTTCTGAGGGCTCCTCAACATATAACCTGCGTGGTGCATCCAATAACTGCATGGGCATGTGATAGCACTCCATAGTCATCAGGGGTTTGATACCTTTTACTGGTAGGTGTGTGACACAAACATGCTTAACTTTTACTCTCCCACCCCTCACTGGCTTTTCTTTGCCTCTGTCTGCCACTCTCACTCCCTCTCTGGTGGATGTGAAGACTTACACCTGCTTTGCTTAGGCAGCAGCATCTGTATTTTATGTGTTGCTCATGATCAGCTGATGGCCTCTGCATGAATTGTAGCCCTCTTCTAGCTGATTGCATGTGGAACAGCTGTGGTAACATTCCCATAGCCAATTGTATGGAAACACACTCCAATATCTTGGAATATCATGTTGGTGTTGGTCTTTCCTTCACTGTGAGCAGGAGCTCAATCTGTTGTTTGGCAAACAGCATCTCAGATGGATTGGGGATTTACCTCTAACAACATACATTGTGGAAACAGGCCAACACACAGGAGGAGGATCTTCCTGACCTGACTACAGACTGTAAGTGCTGCTATACTGCATTTGGAGTAATATTGGTTTAACAGGGTGTGTGTGGATATGGCTGTCCTACATGTTTTAATGCCTACCCTGTCAGTGCTATGCTTATGAGGAAACACCCATCTGTAGGGTCATCTGCAGACTGACCAGTGTGCAGTGCCTTTTCTTTCAGGTGTTACCCACAGAGCACCTATCTGTGAACTGCAGAAGGTAGTGTGAGGATTGCAGTCTGTAGATGGTGACAGCCGTGAGAGTTACTGACTTCATATCTCTCATAGGACATATGTTGCAAAAAAACCTGTTACAGCAGTAAATATATGAGGTTATCACAGCAACATGTCAATATTGACCCTGTGTATGTGCCTCCAGCCACAACCCTTTCAACCTTTGTACATATGTCATGCAGTAAGGGGTGAATATGTGCTGTACACCATAATTAGTGACATCATATCTGATAACAAGCCAGTGAGATATCAGACTGCTACACATGTTATGCACAGTAGGGGCTATATTTGATGACACAACCTGGAAATTCTGTGGTTGTGTGTACAGTACTGAGGTCTGTGTACTTATGGTGATTGTTGGCAGTGTGTGTATTGTTATTATGTACCTTGGCCTGTGTACAGACTGTGGTAGATGTCATTGTTGTTTGTCCTGTTCTATCTGATGTTAAATGCTGCTCCACTGTATGTTACCCTATGTTTGTAGGGCCATACACACACATGTCCCATACCACAGACAGGCATTGCACCACACTGTGTATCATCCCAGTATATGTAGGGTTAGTGTGTGAGTGGCACATATGAGGTTGGTGTTGAACAGATAGTCCATATACTGTAATACTACACTAGCATACATATGTGGCTGTAGCTGTTTTCACACTGGTTGTGGTTATGCACTTTCACACAGGTGTATGTTATTCTGTGCTGTGGCATGCCTGTAGAGCCTGCTATATATGCAGGTACATGTGCATTCCCCCATAGGAAATGTAGGTCAGTGTTGAGATGGTCTGCCTGTAGCCTGCATAGTGCTTTGTTACATACCTAGCAGCTTAGTGTACTTACTCAGTGAGATGTAATGTCCAGATACTTACCAGATGTACTGCTGCTGGGCCACCATAACAGTCATGTATGTCAGACAGAGCAGTGGGATGCAGAAGAGATGTATGTCAATATCTAGCGGGTAGTATGTGGTCATGGCACCTCTGTATCAGCAGTTATTATGTGGCAGGACAGACAGGGAACTGTGATGCATAATCTATGGGGGCACATGTATACCAGTAGTTACATGTTATACACATCTACATGGCTGTTAACATCCACATTGTCAGGATTGGTTCACATGTCTTGCACTAAGATGTTATGTGAATACCTCTGGACTTCCAAGAGTGTGTCAGACTGTCCACATATATTGGCCATTATCTCTGCTGTAGTCCACAGGAGCATTATGTGCTAGCAGTGGTACTGTATTATG